>NW_003299111.1:562831-590773 GCF_000151645.1 Tuber melanosporum | reverse complement strand
AGCTAAGCGATACATCGAAGCATATTGATATCGCCTACCACTTTACCCATGAATGCTTGGAAGATGGGTCTCTTTCCTTGCTTCATGTACCCTCTTCCAAGAACCTTGCAAATCTTTGTATGAATGGATTACCTTGACCACTGCAAGAACACTTATGTTCCAAGATTTTTTGTACAAAAGTGAGATGGGGTGTTGAAAATTGAGCGTGACGTGGTACCTTTCTATATTAGGCTCACTAGTCATTATTGCAATCTCTTCCCTTGCTGTCAGAATTGCATCACTCTAGTTACACTTGTCACTCATTCCCAAAGTACAGCTGTCTGTTACTGGTAATACGTGTCATAGTTGTCTTCTTGCTTTTACCTCTTTCGTTTGTGACACTCCGTTATCTTCTATGTATTTAAGAGCATGGATATCGCCCATAGTGAAGGGGAGAATAGAAAACGAGCATTGTTGCCAAGGCTTCAGGCCGTGGTCTGGGCGTGGGCCACACTTTTGACATTCCGTCGGGAACCATCCAGAGCCTTCCTTGTCGCCCAAGTGTGTTTGGCAACCGTCATCGTAGCATACCGTCCATGACATGGCATTATGCTATGCTTCTCTTTCCCTTTCCTTGAGCTCTTCGTCGGTTGGCCCCATGAAAGAGTAATCGGGGCTGGTGGGTGTGGTTTGGCGGGGGCTATTGCCCCAGCCCTCGTGTTGCTGCAACGGCATGGGAGTCTTTCCCTTTCCATTGTCTTGGTTGAACGTGATCGTCACCTGAGTCGGGCTTGCTTGGGTATCGCTGGTGGAATGTTGAGATCGCATCTTGTACTTTTTCGAAGTTGTGTGCGCAGTACCAGGTTTTATCGAATTCTGGAGAATATCCTGTCCACTTGGCTCAGTATTGCAGGGGACTGTGGAAGAAGGGGGAATCCACTATTTCGTTGAGCTCGTATTCTGTTTCTCCGTCGAGTTCGATCGGAGGGGGAGGAATAAGTGTTTGTGAAGGAAACTTATTGTCGTTGTATAGTTCAACGAGTGAGATGTGGAATGTATTGTGCATTCGCATTAAGGCGTGAAGGTCGAGTTTATAAGCTCGGCTGCCCACCTTTTCCAGTATCCAGAATGGTCCTATTTTCTTATAGTCCAATTTCTTTGATGGTCGCGTTGTATGAATATTGTGTGGTGTTAGCCATACGATATCTCCTGGTCGTATGTTCGTATCTGGTCTTCGGTGCTTATCGTATTGTTCCTTCTGTCGTTGTTGTCCTTGACTCATTTCGTATTTTAATGTTTCATGTAGTTTTCCCATATCGGTTTTATCCGGTATCAGATGATTAATCATACGATATGTGGTCTGACTTTGTGGATGTTGTCCGTAATTTGCGAAGAAGGGTGTCATGCCAATTGTTTTTAGCTTTCCATAATTGTATGCGAATTCTGCCGTAGATAACAGCTTGTACCAATCATCTTGCTGATAGTTGACATAGGCACATAAATATTGGTCGAGTATCGTATTTACCCGTTCCGTTTGTCCATCTGTTTGTGGGTGGAACGCTGTGCTCATTGTGCTTTGTATCCCCATTTCTCCGGTTACTTTCTTCCATAGTCCCGATGTGAATAGTGTTCCTCGATCGGTAATGATATTCTTTGGGAGGCCGTGAAGTTGAAAGACCTCTGGGAAGAATGTTTGTATAAAATCCCATGTGTTGATGTCTTTTCTAACCGGAATGAAATGACTCATTTTGGTCAGGCGATCCACCACGACCAAGATGCCAGCGCAATTTTCCGATATTAGTAGGTCCATGATGAAATCCATATTAATTGTTTCCCATGCTTGTTCAGGAACTTTTTTTGATTTTAGTAATCCATATGGTGCGTGTTTAGCCGTTTTCATCCTCTGGCATATGTCACAGCTTTTGACATATCGTTTGACATCTTCGCTCAGTCCTGGCCAGTAGAATGACCTCGTGATGAAGTCTGTGGTTTTAGCTGTTCCTCCCTGTCCTGCCATTCAGATATCATGGTGTTTTCATATGATGTCTGTCCTTATCTCATCTTTTTCCTGGATCCCTTGTTTTCCATCGTACCACATATTTCCGTCCTTCCATTGGCATATCCCCAGTGCAATTCCTTTCATCTCCTTTTTTCCTTCTTCTAAACCTTCTCTTATTGCCTGGATTGTTTTGTCTTTTTTGTTTGCATTCTCAATTCCTCTTTCTTCCTTTGATTTGAATTCGATAACCTCCATTGCCTCAAAGTAGGTTTTTGGTAATAGGGTCCGTGTTTTTTGTTTGATCCTTTCCTCTTCTTTCGTTTGTAGTTTGTCGCTTGCAATCCTTGTGAGAGCATCTGGCTTTCCACTTTCTTTGCCTTGTCGGTATTCAATTTTGAAGTTGTATTTGCTGTGGTGTTTCATCCATCTTGTCTGGCGGTCGTTCAGTTCTTTCGTAGTCAGGAATGCCACCAGGTTCTTGTGGTCGGTTAGAACTCGGACTGGATGGTCATTGTTCGAAACGTATCTTCTCCATTCTTTTAATGCTTGAACTATTGCTAATAGTTCTTTGTTTGCAACATCGTAGTTGCACTCTGCGGGGGTCATGGCCTTGGATCGATAGGCCACTGGCCTCCATTTTCGATAGTCGCATTGTTGTGATAGTATGCCTAAGCATACATATTTTGAGGGATCGGTTTCAATCATTGTCCTTCGGTTTGGATTGAAATGGACCAATATGGGTGCCGATGTTAGATGCGTTCGTATTGCATCATATGTCTTTTGTTCCATTTCTCCCTATTCCCATTTCTTGTCTTTTTTCATTAGGTTATAGAGTTGTTTTGCAAGTCTGCTAAACCCCTCTATGAACCTTCGATAAAAGTTGCAAAATCCCCTAAAGCATTGGACATCTGTTTTGTTGTTTGGTTTGGCCCAATCCCACATGGCTGCTGTTTTAACAGGGTCGACCTTGACCCCGCTTCGATTGATGATAAATCCAAGGTATTCTGTTTCTTCCTTCTTGAATTCGCATTTTGTTAGTTTGATCATCATTCCTGATCCTTGCATTGCCGCCATGATATTGCTGATATGCTTTTGGTATTGTTGTATGTTTTCCGAGTATATGAGTACATCGTCCAAGTATATAATGCAACATATGTCGAGGTACTTATTAAGTACCTTGTTGATCCATCTCTGGAATGAAGCCGGTGCGTTGGTTAGCCCGAAGGGCATAACCAAGTATTCGAACATTCCGTATCTTGAGGCGAATGTAGTCTTCCATTCGTCTCCTGCCTTTATGCGTATATTGTGGTATGCGTCTTTGATGTCTAGTTTGGTGAAGTATTTTGCTGATCGTAGTCTGTCCAGTGCTTCCCCAATCAAGGGTAGTGGATATCGGTCCTTCTTGGTAACCGAATTCAGGGCTCCGTAGTCCATGCATAGTCTCATTTTTCCGTCTTTCTTTTTGACGAATAGTATTGGGGATCCTCCTGACCCAAAAGTGTCTCGGATCCATCCTCTCTTTAGGTATTGCTCCATGTACTTCCTAAGTTCTTCGAGCTCTGCTTCCTCTAGGCGGTATAACTTCTTATAGGGAATCTCTTTTGTCTTGCCCGTTTTTTCGTCTTTATCCAGCTGAATTTCGAGGGCAATTCCTGGTCTTCGAAGTGGTAGCTCCGTAGCTTCCTCTTCTTGGAATAGATTTGTGAATTGATGATATTCTTTTGGAACAAATTCTTTCCTTCCTTTTTTGCTTTTGTATTTCTTGTCCTGGGTTGCTAGTTCTTTGCTAATGTTGATTTGTGGTAGAACCGCTTTTTCGTCTTTGTATGTCCATTGGAGAATTCCTGTTGTATCTCCTCTTCGATAATATCTTCCAACGACTTGTGCTGTGATCTCTTTAATCTCAATTCTTTTTGTTGTATTGAGCTGGTTTTGGTTCGTACTTCCAAATCCCTTGTTTTCTCTTATGGTTTCTTCCAGTTGATCTACTTCATGCAGATCGTCTTTGTTGATTTTTTCAATTATCAACTGGGCGATTCGATCGCCTTTCTGGACTTGGTAGTCCTCTTCGAGCTCAGGTTGGCGAGGACCACTTTTATTTCACCGGTATAGTCGACGTCGATCACCCCTGCCATGGTCATGAGTCGGTGTTTGACTGCTAGACCACTGCGGG
Organism: Tuber melanosporum; assembly: GCF_000151645.1. Classification (NCBI taxonomy): domain Eukaryota; kingdom Fungi; phylum Ascomycota; class Pezizomycetes; order Pezizales; family Tuberaceae; genus Tuber; species Tuber melanosporum. Next base: position 586,622 of record NW_003299111.1, on the reverse strand, counting down.
ATGCTATTCGTCCATAGGTGCCTTCTGGGAGTCCAATGGCTATTGCCGTCGCTATCATTGCCTGCCCGTTGGCCGGTATCTTGATTCCTTCGTTGGCATATAGGTCGTATCCTGCTGCCCCTTTGGAACCCTTGGTTGGCACTTTTGCCTCTTGGTCCAGTCTTTGTATCAGGACCCTCTTGTCTGGCCGCATCTCGGCAAACTTTACATGCAAAGTTTCTTCTTCCGCTTCTCGTATCGGGATTGAGTAGACCACATGTGAACTGTTGAGACATTGTGTCGCACATAGTTCGCTTGTAAAGGTCATCTTGTTCTCGTTCCAATCGATCGTCGGATTATGCTTCTGTAACCATGGCATCCCTAGGCCTATCCCATGGTTCTTCAGATCTGCCACTTGAAAGGTTGCCTTTTCCCTATGGCTGTCAATGTCCATGGGTACTGTCGCCGTATGTGTTATAGGACCCATAGTGCTTGGCTTTCCATCCGCTGGGTAGACCTGTCTTACTTTCTTCGCTTATTTGGTGTGGAGGCCGTATTTGTTGCATATTTCTTTGTCGATGAAGTCTTCCATGGCCCCCAAGTTGAGCATTGCATATATTGTTGTTTCTTCGCTTTCTTTGTTGTATAAGTTCGTTTTGATCATTACATGATCTCCATCTTCTTCTCTTCTTTGCATGTGTAGTGCCGTGTAGTAGTTCACTAATTTGATGGGTTTTCTAGGTCCACATCTTGGGTCTCCCAGACTACCATTTACTGGCTACCCTGTTCGTTTTCCGCCGGTGAATCCTCTGCTATCATTTCGCGAATCTTGCTTCTTTTCTGATTTTGGAAACAATTATTTCCAGTAGCTCTATTTCCCTAGTATCTGTTGTCCAGTCGGCTTCTGCATTCTCGTATCCGATGCCCTGCTTTTCCACACCTTAGGCATAGTTTCCCATTCATCCTTCTGGCGTATTCTTCCTTAGACAGATTCAGAGCAGGCTTTGCTCTCGACTTGTCCAATTCCATAGGTTCGCCTGGTGGTAATGCTCGACTTTCTCCGCGAGGTGCTTGTAGTCTGAAGGTCCCGTCCATATTCCTGGATGATTGGACCAGTCTATGTGCTATAGTATTTTCCGAGTTGTTCCGAACCATATTTAATTTGCTTTCTTTGTCGATTGCCCATCTTGCAAATCGTTGGGCTTTCGTATAGCGCAGGTCAGAGATTCCCCATGCCTCCGTGAGTCTCTTGCTCCAGTTTCGCAGTACGATGATGTAGAGAGTCGCATCATCAAACTCGGCCCCGTATTCCAACAGTCGACATTCGTTCCAGTATACTGAGAACGTTTGTTTTCCTTGTTGGAGTTTTTCTAGCTTTCGTCTTGCTGTTTCTTTGTCATTGGGGTCTCCAAATTGTTGAAAGAGTGTCGCCTTGAACTCTTCGTACATGACCCATTCCCTCTGTTTCCGTCCATCTTGGAAGGGCATGATCCATTGTCCCCCGAATCCTCTGAGTAGAGATTCCACATATGGAATCTTAATTTCATCATGGTGATCTCCGTATCCCTTAACTGCAAAATATCCCTCGCATTGCACTAAGAATATTCGTAGCTTATCTTCGGCTCTTTCGTATGTATCAGGCTCCTTTGATTTTGGTCGTTGGACATTTCCTTGCCCTGTATTTCGTGTGGCTGCAAGAAATGCCTGAAACTGATTTTTAGTCATTCCAAGTATGCTGGTTCCTGGTGCCGGAGCGGCTGGGGCCTGTGGCCCAGGTACTGCAGATCCCGACATGTTCTCTGGTCGTGGCGTTCCAGCAGGAGAGCTATCGATGGGTGATCCTTTCTCTGGGGTTACTGGGCTTGCTGCTCTTGAGGGTTCTGCTGAGACGTGATCTAGGGCATCGCTGAATACTCATAGATTAAGATTTTGATCGTCGATGTCAATATCTCCTTCCCGGTCTGGGTTGCAGGATGCCGTCTTGTATCGTTTGGCGTCGCACTAGGTGACACTATGCAATGTAACGATCCCTGTTTGGATAGTTAGTGCTTGGCGACGGGGAACGATACTTGTCTTCCTCTCTTCTTCTTTCTTTGTGTCTTACGATAGCTCTAGTCCTCTGCCTACGTTACCGATAGTTTAAGACTCTTGTCTTCTACTGGGAACGCCTATCGTAAGCTTTCTCTAACTCTTCTCCGTAAAGCGCCTTCTTTGGCGTAACGATAATGTTGCAATAAAGATAAAGATCGTAAAGGTATTTTATATTTGTTAAAGTAATAAGTAGGCAAAGTACTTAGAACAAAGCGTGAAGAACCTATCTTCCTTGGCCGCATCGGACTCCTTATATAGTGTTCTTCCCGCCTTTAGTCTTGTGACCTAAAGTGGTCACATGTGCGAAACTAAATTATAACAAGCTAGTCATATGACCAAAGTGATCACGTGCTCAAAACCAATGACCTCATAGCGAGATCATGTGCGAAACTGATAAACCAATCATAACGCAATAAACAAGTCATCTGACTCGACAGAGTCATATGCACGGAACCCATGACATCATAATGAGATAATGTGTGAAACATAAATCATATGCGCAAGGCTTACCCGCATGGCATACTCGTAAGGCATACTCGTCAGGCGCATGTCCCATGACTCATACTTGAGCCATGTACGAAAGCATCACAAATCCCACACATAACTAATCATACAACCCGAATAGGTCATATGCGTGAAACAATAACATACTTGTAACTGATAACCATGTGTTACGTGAAAACCCTTTTCTCGCTAAGCCACGTTCGTGACACTTACGGACTCTGCATGATTCCATTTCTCAATCCAAAACCAACATCATGGGACTGAACCAAAGGGACAACAAAATGTGATTGAGGAAGGCATTAATTCTAGTAAGATGGGCAAGACAAGCTTTATGGTTGACAACTTGGCTATATCTGTAGGTCATGTGAAGAAGATAATTCGAGCTAATTATAGTACTAATATGCACGGAGCAAAAAGTAGGTTTGAATATTATAAATGATTGTACAATAGTACACAAACTAAAATTGCGGAAATAGGGAACAAGATAAAGCAGCAGCACGAGAGAGAAAATAATACTGAAGGCATAGGAGGCAAAAGGTATAAATCTACATTTCAGTGAGGAGGGGAGCCCAAGAAATAGAAGGAGAAAATGGAAAGAAATAGAAAATTAGTAGCCGAGATGGAGAACACATATGAAAGACTGAAGTCAGAAAGGAGAAATGACTTGGAAGGATTGGATGATTTGAATATTGAATATGAGGAAGAAGATGAAGGGGAGAAACATCATGAGAATGGTTCAGATATTGGTGTTGAGGTTGACAGAGACGATTCCTATTAGTCGTTGATTATCAATGGTGGTGGTTGCGGTATAACTTGTATTAAGCTACACTTTGTTTGGTTGTTTCGTGTCACCGTGTGTTTCGACCGGCCGTGGGGTACGTTACCGATGTCATCTTACTGTGGGAGCCCCCGCACGAGCCAAAGGCAGCCTTATTTCATGGATGGTTGTGGGCTACCCTTGAACTAGACCCTAGAAGGCACCTCTCGGCAAAGCACAATGAAAGGCTTTATATTCTCTCAACTCATAAGCGTCCACACCTTCGACGGATATACACAACATCCAGCACAGTTGCAATCGCAATCATGGCTCCAAATACTGAAGTGAAATCCGAATATGAGAGCGGGTCTCCCAATCCTATCTCCTCCCACCTACCAACCTCTTCCTCCGAAACCCCTCTTGCGGTTGATGGTTTAGCTGCTGGAAACGGTCACCTGTCCAAGAAGAGGCAAATTATTTCGGATTCTGGTTCTGAAGTGCCTGCGAAGCGCATCCGCGAGGCTAGTGGATCAGAGGTGAAGGATACAGTGATTCCCGACGGCAATGATCCAACTGGAAGGGTCGATATGCAAACCGACAGACGCAAACGTTCTCTAGCTCTCCACGAATCCAGCGCCGCCTCTGATGATTTTATGACCGACTTGGCCAGTTTGCTGTTCGCACTCTAGTAATATTCTAATTGCCGTTCTTTGACTAATTTGGTAACTGCGCGAGTAGGGACCTTATGCAGGACATTGGCTCGTGTGCGGAGGCCGCCTCTCGGAACCTGCTGCAATGCTCCCGTGCCATTATTAATTCGAAAAGTATCATTAAAGAGCGTGACCGTCAGCGCCAACAGGATCGCCACTCCTCTGCGGAAATTGGGACAAAGGGAGAGCCCGAGAGCGACGGCCAAGCGGAGGCCAAAACCCGGAAAAAAACAATAACGGAGCCCCACGATTTAGATAACAAGGGGGCTAGGAAGGTGGGGAGCAAGAGAAGGGGAAACAATAAATTTAATCACCAACATGGCCGGGCGACGCATAACGAATTGAAGTTACAAAAGAGGTGACTAGTGGTTCTACAGGTTGGTGGTACACCTCCACCCCGGGGGGCTGATTGGGTTGGCTTTATTGGTTCGTATCTCTTCGTCACACTTTGTATCTACTTTTGCGTTCACTCGTTTCCATTGGGCTCATTTGATTTCTCTTGGTTCTCCAAAACCTCCTGTTCTATTTCCTCACACTTTGTCACGGTTAAGCTTTATTTCTCGTGATCCAAAATCACCTCAAGTTTATCTGTTTTCCGCTCTTCTACTTCCTCTCGTGAAAACATTTACAGCATTGTTTTTCCCATTGGTCCTTTTTTGTGCCTACTATGTTCCCTCCTTTATCCCTATTCCACCACCTCAACTTCTCGTCCGGCGCGGACATGTACATCCTGTTAATGAGCGGGACAGCTGGGAGCCGTAAAGTCGTCTTGTTACTTTTAGAGTTATTATAAGGTAATACCGGAAAACCACGGATGGATAGGATGATGCACAGCGGTGTGTGGAAAAATGGGATCGGTTTGGTAATTTCCTTAGTTCCTTGTTATTTCTAATTTTTCTTTCTCCGCTACCCTTTCCGCTCTTTGTATATTGGATTGGTATTTCAGTAAACCAGGCTCTCGTAGACTGGAAAATGATATTTATTACCAACATATCTCATCGGGACCAACAATTTGTATTCTATATTTGTTTACTTTGATTACATCTTCATCTCCTCCGGCTTTCAGGTTCTTAACTCCGCAACGAGGTACTTTGTAATATCTTCGGTGACGGGATATTTGATTCTGTCAGAGTCGCGTACAATAAGCGGCGTCTGAACTGCATCTCCTCCATCGCCAACCCTATCGTGTCTCTGTGGTTAACATTTTAAGGTGTCCAGAAAGGGGATAACCTGGGGTCGCATAGATGTCGCAGTCCGGGATGACTGCGCACGACTGATCAGAATCAAAACACGGTCTTATAATTTGTCTGTCATTATTGCCAAGTGACTACCACCCAAACCAACCTAACTCCTAATTGTTTGTCGTTCTGGTGGACATCATTTCTGATCCGATTGTACGGTTCAAAAGCTTTCTGGAACTCTTCGGTAATCAGGCTGGATAGCCATCAGCCACGACTCCTTTTACAAGCCCTCCTGACGGTCGAAGACTTTAACTCTATGTTCTTATGTTCTTGAGCAGAGAATACATTAAAACTCGTGAATCCAAGATAATTGGCACTACGTTTAGATAGGAGATAACCCAAAACCGGTAATGATATATCTAATGTTCGGACGGGGTCGAGCGGTGGCGATCGGACACCTAAACATCCCAAAGAATTATACACTAGACTGGCGGGACCGTAACCTGCTAGTTGAATGGCACAATTATCTCATGACATGTGGTGATCAAACCCGGGATACGGCAAACCGGAGGATCGAGAGTGGCGGACAACAGTGACTGGAACCTAGAATCATGGAATGCTGGAGTAGTAGCGAGATGAACCACTAGTGCAGCTGTGCAGGACGGACGACGACTAGCGGAACTGCACAGAGCTTCACCAGTGTTGTTAACCAAAGGATACAAAACTATAATTAATATGATCCGAGAAACAGTTGACCATAAACATAGGAGTGACAATGTTGTTGTATTCTAGAAGTAAATCTCTGAGCAGAAACAGAAACAATTCACTCCATAACAAAAAATACTAACAAATGAGAATTACAGGAGTAGTGACAGCTGGTACTCAAACTTAGTACGAGTTAACACGTATTAGGGAGGATATAAGTTTTACCTTCCTGATATTGTACCTACTTAGCAATACATCCGTTAGATTAAGACAATAACCACTTACAAGAAGCCAAGATATAAAGTTGTTGCAAATTAAAGTGAGCTGATACAATCTTATATGGCAAGAAAGGTTTATAGTAGACTTTGCTATGCATATAGTATCAGTAAAGCGGGTTTTAATAGACATACAATGCCTAGCACCCCAGGACAGCTAAACTTACAAAGAAATGGTTTTCGTAATCGCCCTGTTTCCCCACAAATAATTGACGAAGACATTGCTTTTCGCTGGTCGGTATTTGATAGAAAATGATTTCTCATTTTTCCTAAATTCGTGATTTGAGCTAACATTATGTCGGCAAGATTTCACGTTTAATTTGACATATGTTCATTATCAACTGCACGTCCTGCAAGCTTGTAAGGTTCTGCCATCACTTGATTATTACAATTATCACCAACTTTCTCTGATAATTACTCCAGTAACACCTCATTGTACAAGGTTCCCAGTTTAAATTTGCTGCTACACAATAGAAGGTAACTCGAGACTCTGTAAAAAGCTGGAGGATATTCTTTATGTGTAAATTTAACTGCTTTGATATTTTTTGGTAGGCATTAAATATATATTTATTGTGGAAGCCAGATTAACAACTATGTAAAATGACAACTTTTGGTGTAAATATTCCCCAATTACCAAAGCAGTTACCAAGTCACCTTATGTTGAAATGAATCATTATAGAAGGGTTTAATAATTGATTACTGATTCTGTAGACAAACAGCAATTCTTAAGCCATTAAACATTATCAGTATATTATCTTAACTACTCAGCTAGTAGGTATCTTAAATATTAACAGAACTATATTTTCTGTGTACTTGGAATAGCATGTATGGAGGTTGATTAATAGTTAAATTAGAGAATTGTTGGCTGATTTGTAACTGTGGTAAGTTGATGTATTTATTCATTAAACAGGCTACTATCACATAAGTTCCTCTACAAGTAACCATTTTAGTAATGGTAAGCTTATAAGTCAGATTATATATATATTTAGCTTTTAGGTAAGATTAGACTTGATTGATTCAATATTCGGATACAGGAGATGAGCTGAGCTTAATACTTTAAGTATCTGACAAAAGCTAATTAAACAGACACAGATCTCAAGAAGAATTGCGTAATGGAAAAATATTGTATCATACGATAAGTCCAGCGTGATAACTTACAATGGAGAAACTATATTGTTATAAGACGGAACATTTATTTCCAAGTCATAGTATTGAATTACTAGTACATTATTCAAGAAAAAACACTTCTATATTACATAGATGGTACGGGCCACATGTGATATGTGATTTTAATTTTGACCTTCTATCATTAACTATTAACATATTAAGATTTACTAAAATATTGTTTAATTCACAAGAATATTTCTTCAGATTATTGAGACTGATGATAGTAGTAAATCAACACTCTTATATATTTTGGTTCAAATTGGATGTATTTTCATTATTTGGTCAAATTCTTTCATTCATGTTTCCAATTCATTAACAATTTTGTTCTATAATACATTCACTTGTGTTTTTATAAGTGGGAGATTCAGTTGTTCTACTTTCATGCTTCTTTCTGGATTATTTGATGTTTTTCTTACCGTTCCTACAGTTCAGATGAACCCTTTATTTTCTACTTCTCCAATTCTTATTTAATTCAAACTGAGACTTTAGTTTATATTTCGCTACTGTTTCTCTATATTTTTATTCCAGTTCTCTTCATTTCCATACTAGCCACATATAATTTTTGTTAACAGGCGAGTTTTTGCTGGCAGGACGCGCTGTTTGTCCGGCTTGGGGGGAACGTTTCCCTGGTCGGCCCCGCCCCTACTCGCAGGGTAGGGCCAACCTCCTCCTATCACATGTATGATACGGGTCCCGATTTCCCCCTTGCATCTTGAACGTTACCTGTCGGGGGAATAGGCCGGGTGACGGCTGCCACAGCGCTAGGACCAGCGAACATTGAGATTAAGGCCCCCGGCGGGGCCACTGAGCTGGGCCAGGCGGGTGCGGGTGCTTGAACTTTTAGGTCCCCGAATACCGCGTAACGAACACTAGTTATATAATCTTTGTTACCCACTACTTGAGATTATTCCTGATCTGGCTACATTATTCTGTTATTGTTTGGCTTATCTGAATTGTATATTCATAATTACATGGCCTTTTAGAGAAACAGACAATTCACCAACCATGTTCTTAATAGTCACAATGGAGTCTTTGTTCTCTCTTCTTGGTATGGAATAATTGCTAGCTAGCAAAGACGTCCGTTGTTTCCTGGGGGATATCAATTTTCATGTTCTTCTATTTAATTTACCCTGCCTTCATTTACAACAATTACTATTATAATATCGGTTACATTACGCTTCTTCGTGCCATACCATTGCCGTCCTATTTAGCTTCTCAAAGTTCGAGTATTATAAGAAATTGAATTATTTCTCTTTGTGTCGGGATTCGTTTCTCACTCTGACTCAGTTTTATGTCTGGTAGATTTTTAAATGTCTCAGATTAAGTTCCAGATCCCGATTTTGTTGCACTTCATATTGTTGCTTTTTGATTGATTCATTGTATTGGTTTCAGTTATTTCATCTTTATCTGTCTGTTGCTACGTGATTACACATATAGGTTTGTATTAAATATTAATCCAAGCGCTCTAAACGCGCGCGTTATGCTGGGCCTTGGGCCCCTTGCCCCAGCCCACTTGGTGTACCCACCTCATCTTATTGATGCGGGAGCCCTCGCCCGGCGGCGAATGCAGCGTTATATTATGGATTGACGCGGGCTGCCCTCAAACTAGGCCCTGTAAGGCCCCGCTCCACACGTGCAAGCAAAGGTTTACGTCCTCTTTCCTCCTGCTCTTCCACACTATCGACGGATACACATACCATCCAACCCAGTTGGGATCGCCACCATGACTCAAATTACAGAACTCAAATCCGAACGCGAGAGCGGGTCTACCCATCCTCTCTCCAACCACCTACCAATCTCCCCCTCCAAAAGATCCCTTGCTGTTAATGGTTTTGCCGCTAGAAACGCTCCCCTTGCTAAGGGGGGTCACAATAATTCAGGATCTCGTTCTGAAGCGCCTGCAAAGCGCATCCACAAGGCTGGTAGAGCAGCCGTGAAAGATACCTTGATGCCCGATGCCAATGCTCCAACTGGAAAGATTGATATCCAAACCGACAGACGCAAATGTTCTCCCGCTCTCCATGACCCCAGCGCCGCCTCAGATGATTTTAAGACTGATTTGGCCAGTTTGGTGTTCGCACCCCAGAAATATTCCAATTCCCGTTCTTCGACTGATTTGGTAACCGTGTGAGTAGGGACATTATGCAGGACATTTCCTCGTCTGCTGAGGCCGCGGCTCGGAACCTGACGCAATGCTCCTTCGCCTTGGTCAATTTGAGAAATATCCTTACCCAGCGTGAGCACCAGTGCCAGCAGGAGCGCCTCTCTGCTGGGGAAATTTGCATAAAGGCAAAGCCGGATGACGACGGCCAAGTGAAGGCTAAAACATCGAAAGCCGAGGCCCACAATTTAGATAACAAGGGGGCTAGGAAGGGGAGGGGCAAGAGAAGGGGAAAACAATAACTGCAATCACCAACATGGCCGGGTGACGCATATCGTATTCAAGTTACAAAGGAGGTGACTAGTGGTTTTCACTGGCTGGTGTTATACCTCCACTCATGAAAGCAGAGTGTGTTGGCTATATCGGTTCATACCTCTGCGTCACACTTTGTATCTATCTTTGTTTTCACTTGTTTCCATCGGGCTCATTTGTTTTCTCTTCGTTCTCCAAAACCACCTGTTCTATTTGTTTCCTCAAGCGTTGTCGCGGCCAAGTTTTGTTTCTTGTCTTCTAAAATCTGGCTCTCTTCATCTTGGCTCCCCTCTTCTACGACCTCTTGTGAAACGATTCCCTGTATTATTTCTTCCATTCATCCTTTGTTTGCCTACCAGTTCCCTTCCACTCTCTATTCCATTACCTCGCTTTCTATGCCGGCGCTAGCTAGGGCCTACCGCTTACGTCCGGAATGGTTAAGTACAGTAATGCTCCGCGAGAACAATTATAGTTATCATAACGAAATACCACAAAGCAATTGATAGATGGCTTGATCAATGGAGATGTGTGGATAAATGGTATGGGCTTGGGGCGGTGCTTGTTTGATTTTGTTATTAAATTTCGTAAAATTTCTTTTTTGGCGCCGTTCATCACTTTTTGTACATTGAGCTGGTATTCCCGTGGGTTTGTGAGTCATTGGTTGACTGGAGGATGGCATCCATTACAACTAAATCTGCTTGGTCGAAACTATCTTTGACCCGACCGTGTTTCCTTTGTTGGAATCCTTACGTTCCAACGCCCTTTGAGTTCAAGTTTTCATGTAACTTATGTTGCAGTCAAGTATCATATCATACCACTGGTAACAACTAGTCAAACTCGTAATTATGCCTTACCCTTTGGCCTTACTCTTTTGTAAGCGACGACAACACAAACCATCTTAACTCTAAATTACCTGTTGCCCATAGCCACATCCTGCCTCAATATGTCAACTGGTTTTGGCGGATGTTTAGGCTCTTCGGGAATCAAGATGGATAATCTGCGGTGATGACTGTTGCTACGAATTTACCTGCGTTGGGACAATTGATCCCAAATATTTCAAGCGCGATGACCTTTGACGGGCCCAAATCACGAGAATGGCAACTACCTTCAGAACAGCGATAGCGCCCTAATGGCAACGACCTATCCAATGTTTGGAGGGCGGGAGAGATGGCGATCGGACACCTAAGCGGCCACAACACTCTGACGCCAGACGGGTGCACCAACCCGAGGCTGTGGAATTGCAGAACTATCAGAACTATCTCATGACGAGCGGTGATCAAGGCCGGGAAAAGCCGAAATGGAGGAGGTCGAGCGGCGTACAACCGGGAATGGAACCGAAAACGATGCAAGGGTTGAATGGCTGAAAGGCAAACCACTAACCGCGGAACTATGATTGACCGACGATGGCCGCCGGAAGCGCCAAGAGGTGGAGCAGTGTTGTTAACAAACAAAACTAAACTATTATTAATAAGACCAGGGAAGCCGCTGACCGTAAGTATGGGACTTGGCAATGCGGAGGTGTTTTACAATGAACCCTATGGGCACAAACGGTAAACACTTGCTGTACAACACAACCTACTGTCAAAATTGGAATTACTGGAGTAACTTCACCTTACGCTCTAACTTAATACTAGTCACAACGTATTAGTCGGGATATAAGTTTGATCTTTCTAATAGTGGACACACTGTGTAATTCATGTGTTAGATAAAGGGAATAACAACTGATTGGAAGCCGCAATATGGATTTTTTACAGGTTCAGAGAGCTGAGACCAGTTTATATTACAAGGGATATTTATATTGGACTTCTATGAAAGGCGACAGTGAGGAAAACACTTATTATTAACTAACGATCATTCATACTACATTACAGGTACATAGTAACTAGTTGTTATAACACTTGACAGTTGTTTACCAACTTTAAAGGCCAGGAGTGATTCACAAGTAGTTAGTCATTATAGATACTCAATCTTAGTCAGTTAAATGTTATATGGAATATGAACAATACTAGGATGCATTTGACAAAAGAGGCTTTATGCATTTTGGATTTGGCAAGTAAATATATGAAATACATATCCTAAGAATCCAGCAAGGGAACTTCTTCCAGTATCATAATATTAAAGTATTATAAAACAGGTAAGAAAGACCCGTCTACCAAAAGTATATGATATACAAGAAGATTTCGTGCAGGATAGAGAGAATATTAAGCATTGGGTGAATAGTATATGGGGAGGACCAATAAATCCTCTGATGTCCTCTCTTGTTCTGTACTTCTATATACTGTTAATAAGTTACAACTAACTGTTATAGCTTTATTTGTAATAATTTCCTAATTAAAGGAGTAGTGCTAGTTATTACTAGTGTTGAGCAATTCCCAACTCACAGCTCTGACAGTAAAAAGTTTCTCTTAAGACAACAAAATACTTCAAATTTAGGTATTATTATTCAATCTTATTAAATATAGGTTTTCTATATAAGATATATTATTTAAAGCAACCTGTTCAGTTAATTCTTAAGCCACTGACAATTGAAGCTGACAACTTGTAACCTTTACTTATTGCTATATGTGAGTAGCAGGATGTTGGAAAACTGCTTTGAATATTGGTCTCTGAGGCAGGAGGGTTAAAAGAAATTATGTTTATACCAGAACACATGATCAGTTAGCAACATATAAGAATATAAAACAGAATCAAGAAAGTTCTCCTTGTGCCCTAATAGCTCAATAATCTATCTGATTATTTGGCAAGGTGAAGACATGTTAGGTAGAGACAACCTGATAGACTTCAGAGTTGTCGAGGCCGATCGAGATTTGTTTTTACAAACGGAGATTGTCTAGGAAGGCTCGGACTTCACTCGTTTCGTTTATGACTACTAAGAGCCAAGTAAAGTAGGGTAAAGTGAAGTAAAATCGTAAGAACAATATTATATTATTAAGGTCTCTTCTCCGTTGCTTGGTGCTGTCTAAAGCTTGGGAGGCACTTCGATATTTATATTCCGCGTCTGGGTGTTCACGGACTACATCTAACTAACACACAACCATGTACCTTTTTCCAATATAACTCGCAACGTCGAGTTTTCTTCGAAGGTGCAAACACCTGGAGACCCTGAAAATCATCACACCCTCTTTGATAATTATAATATGACTATTTGGAAGTCATGCTGTTTCCAATAGTAATTATCCGATGGTGAGAGTCTTTTTAGACAAATGGCCCAATTCTCAAGTCGAGCTGTGTTGGCTCCAATCGTCTCCCTTGTCAACGAAATGATCAGTTTCGTCTGCGGGTTGCATCTGCGAAGACAGTTGTTATTACCGACTTTCTAGGTCATCTAACTTCAACTCTTCATAACTCCATACCCAACCAATAGATATTTTCTGGAGGACTTCCTACTTGCCTGCAGGAAGCCTTTCCATAGGATTGGTAGATCATCCCTCGGTCGGTAACCCTTGGTTGCCATGGGTAATAGGATTCTGGTTACTGTTACCAGTTTGGGAGTCACCCCTTCGGTTGCAGTATGTACCGGAACCTAGTTGTAACACTCCTCGAACTTCATTGGGTTCGATGGTAGTATTCTCAGGAGTTCCAGACTCTTCTGGTTATCGTAGGGTAGATGTGAATGTATTGGTCTTTCATCAAGATCCTTTACTATTTATCATCATCTCTTTGCGCGAAAACGTCGCGTTACCTGCGGCCAATGCCCAAGATATCTCGTTCTTGAAGCCTAGTAACTTTCTGGGTAGTTGACAGATTCACTCCGTTATACTTCCCAGACCTAGCCGAAGGTCCCCTCTTATATATGCTGCGAACGGGATCCGGTTGGACGGACGGCAGCGACGTATACGGTGTTATTTTAACACCTTCGATTCTGTGGTATAATACTCACAGGACGCAACTTAGATCGATATGTACGATAACGCGCGGGCCCCGTAAGGGGGCCGTAGGGGGGTGTTGGAGACCTGAGATTTCGATTTCGGGAGAGGTTACCCTACCTAGGGTGGTTCCTAGGTATCGGATCTCGGTATTCCTAACATGAGCTCCCTCCTCCTAAGGCTTCGTCCCGAATGCCTTTTTTCGTACATTCAAATAAAAATTAAAAAATTTAATTAACGCAACTAATTATTAAACCTTAAACATTAATTCCTTTAGGACCCGATAAGAGTAGGGTAAAAAACCTCCCACGTTTGCTTGGCCACGGTAGGAAAACATTTTTCTCATCGTCCTTCCTCTGCCCGACGTGGCGTTTCCGGGTTATCGCGGTGAAATTCATCCACCATTTCTCTTGCGTTATCCATGCCCGTGGCAGGTTCCCAGGTGTTCTCATCTTCAGAACATCCTTGCCATTTAACAAAATACCATTGTTCACGTAGCTCCTGGTAGCGACTACGTACTGTTTTTCGGTAAGAGCGTATTTTGCTTCTTACTATTTTTTCTATCTCCCATTGCAAGTCGCCCTCAATATCCTCGGGTTCTCTGCGAGGTTGTTGTCGGTTGGCGCATACCGACTCCCTGTAAGGTTCTAACAAAGATACATGGAACACTGGGTGGATGTTCCATCGATCCGAAATGTTGAGTTTGCAGGCACGGTTTCCCCATTTCTCCCAGCTCACGAATGGTCCATATAGCTTTGGACTTAGTTTCTTCGACTTCCGACGCATGCAAATGTTTTTTGCATTTAACATTACTTTGTCGACGATTTTGAAGTCTGGTTGTTGTTTGGCCTTTCTGTCATTGTATTTGGCCATAGGTTCTCGTGTCTGTATAAGTGATTGCCTTGCTTGTTCGTGGATCGTTCTTATCCAGTTCGCATAGAGCGTGGCTCCTGGATTATACGTCTCGCGTTCCTTCATCCATTCAGTTTGTGGGTGGAAACCATAGTTTGCGTAGAAAGGGGTTTGTCCATGTGCATTGGTTGCCGAGTTATTATAAGTATGTTCGGCTAACGGTAGGAGCTGGTCCCCGTCATCGTGATCACAGTTGACGAAACTTCGCAAGTAACCTTCCAGCACTTGGTTGGTTCGCTCAGTTTGTCCATCTGTTTAGGGATGATATGCTGCAGACATCCTTCTTTTTATACTTAGTGTTTTGCACAAGGATTCCGAAAATTCTCCAGCGGACTTGGAATCCATATCCTAGACAATTTCTGTTGGTAAGCCATGTAGCTTCCATATTTCTTTTGTAAAGGCTGTAGCCACGTCCTTTGCAGTAGCTGTTCCTTCTAATCTGATGAAGTGGGCCATTTTTGTAAACTGGTTGACCACTACCATAATTTGGATACAACCTTGACTTTGTGGTAATTGTGTAATGAAGTGGACTGATGTTGATGCCCATGCTGCATATGGTACTGACAGTCGTTGTAGTAGACCGTATTTCACATGTCGTGGGGATTTGTTATGTTGACAATCATCACACGACCGTACGTAATCGTTTACCCAATTTGCCAATCCCTTCCCATCGAAGTCCCTCATAATTATCTCAAGGGTTTTTTCTTGTCCGAAGTGTCCTGCTATGTTAGCATCGTGACATCCTTCAGCTAATGTCGTATAAAGGTCTTGGTTATTTGGTTCAAATAGTCTTTGTTTGTAGTAGAGCAATCCATCAGATAGGGTCCAACCTTTTGGGAAAGGTTTGTCATTGTCTCGTAGTTTTTCTAACTCATTTCTTCTCTTAAGCCAATCTCTATTTTCCGTGATGGCTTTTTGGATCTGTTCCAAGAATTCCGGGTTGAATTGTTTGAGTTCCTCATGGGCTAGTATAGAGCTAGTCATGAGGGTTGGTTCAGGTATTTCGGCTGTGTCATACCAGTGTATATTCTGTTCCGCTGAGGCATGTAACTGGCTAACTACTGGTTCCAATTTCCCGATCGTCATAGCCCTTGTTGCGATGTCTGTACTGCCGAATCCTGACGCGCCCCTTTCGGTATCTTCTAGATTGTCTATTTCCATCATATCTGCAGTATTAATTTTTTCTATCACTAACTGGACAATTCGGTCGCCAGCTTTAATGTGACAGTCTGCATATTGATGATTCAATAGTAATACTTTGAGTTCGCCTGTATAATCCGCGTCTATAACTCCCGCATTTGTAGAAATACCGCTTTTGACTGCTAGTCCACTTCTAGGAGCAATTCTTCCGTAGGTTCCGGTTGGGATTCCCATTGCGATTCCAGTTCCCACAGCTAATTGTCCCCTTGCTGGAATTATATCCTCCTGCATCGCGCAGAGATCATGTCCTGCTGCCATCCGTGAACCCTTGGTTGATAGCCTTGCTCTTGTATCTAACCATTTTACTCGAATCACGGAGTTCGAGTTATTCCAGTTTGCTGTTTCCTGTATATCACCTGTGCTTATATCAACCGGTGAGCCACCTGCTATTAAGCATATTTGAATTTACCTTTTTGTAGTTCTTGTTACGGAACTGATTTGGAAATGTTCGGGTTTTAATATCGCCTGTTCGCGATGTGCAGCTCCCCCCTCAGAACGGTACTCCGGCCGTCTGCTGAGTGCATCAGGTTTACCTCCCTTTGTGCCTGGACGGTAGACAATCCTGAAGTTGTAGTCTACAAACTTCTGCACCCACCGGATTTGGCGTCCGCTCCAGACCTTTGAGGTAAGGAAATATTGCAAGTTTTGGTGATCGGTATAAACTGTTATGGGCTTTTCCGTTCCGACAAGGTATTGACGCCATTCTTTGAATGCTTCTAGTATTGCCAACAGTTCCTTATCCTGGATCTCGTAATTTCGCTCTGCGGAATTTAGTTTGCGGGAGTGAAAAGCCACTGGATGAAGTCTTTTTTCCACAAACTGGGAAAGGATGTAACCTAAAGCGAAATCACAGGTATCCGTTTCCACCACTGTTTCTCTTTCCGGAAAAAAACGGTGTAAGATTGCGGCCGAAGTAAACCTTCTCTTAAGCTCCTGAAAGGCCTTTTCTTGTTCCGGACCCCACTGGAACTTCTTAGAGTCACCTTTCAATGTTTCTGTAATTGGACCACAAATCTTTGAGAAGTTTTCTATAAATCGTCGGTAGAAGTTTGCAAATCCTTGGAATATTTGAACTTCCTTGACCGACGTAGGTGACTTACAGTTTAACACTGAATCCACCTTTCGGGTACTCATAGATACCCCATCGACAGCTATCATGTAGCCTAAGAATTCTACCTCTCTAACGTGGAAAAAGGATTCCTTGATTGAAATCGCAAGTTGAAAATCGGTTAGTCATTGTAACACTTTGGTTACTAGCTTGATATGTTCCTTCTCGTTTTTTGAATAGATGAGAATATCGTCCAAATAGCATACGACCCCTTGGTCTAGGAATTCTCCGAGGACTTCATTCATCATGTACTGAAATGTAGCTGGAACATTGGCTAATCCAAACGGCATGACATCATATTCATAGTGTCCATAACGCGATCGGAAAGCTGTTTTCCATTCATCCCCTTTTTTAATTCGCATGAGGTTGTAGCCATCTTTTAAATCGATTTTTGAAAAGATACTAGCCCCTGCTACCCGATCACTTCATTCCGACATTAACGGTAGTGAATACTTATTTAAGATAGTCATCTTATTTAATTTTCGGTAGTCCACTACCAGTTGTAATCTTCCATCTGCTTTTGGTGTATACAGGATTGGAGCACCAAAAGGTGATTGACTCTTCGTGATCTTTCCTTCCCGTAACATTTGGTCAAGGTATTCTTGTAACAACTTAAGGTGTTTGTGAGACAGAGGATAAATGGGTCCCCAAGAGGGTTTTGCTTCTTCAACTAATTTAATTTGATGGTCGAAGGTTCTCCTAGGTGCTAACCTTGCCGCAGTTTGGGGGAGAAATAGCTTTTTAAATTTCCAGTAGTGTTTTGGGACAGAATCGAAGTTGATTTCGTTAGGATCCTCTATAGTTCCAATTCTTCCTACTTGGATCGCATTTTCATCCCAGGCTACTGTTTCATCATATTCGAACATATCTGCAATTCCTTCATCTTCTTCTTCCACGCAGTTCTTGTATTTGGAGTTTTTGAATTCCCACTTTGCGGGTTCTCCAATGTTGGATAAGGGGTGTTCTGAATGCCACCATCCGAAAGGGATTATCATCCCGTAATCGCCTGCTGCTGCGATTTCGCACGCAACTTCAGACATATGTTTGTTGCGACCTATTTCAAGCCAAATAGGGTACGTATAAAATTTTCCTCCGGACAGAGTTGATACTCCATCAAAGCCCTGAATATTGACCGGATTCGGTCTCTCTGTGAACGGGATTCGTAATTCCTTTACGAGTTCTTTGTTGATCAGGAATACGTTGGATCCTGAATCAAGTAGTATTCTTATTTGGTAGTGCTGACGTTTTGGGTTTATAATGTGAATAAAAGCATGTCCCTCAGGACAGTTATATCTTGTAGGTTTTGGTGCACTAAAAGCGCGTTTCTTTGGATGAGGTGTCGAACCGTCGTTTTTGTCGTTTCGACATGTTTGAGGTGTGATAACAACTCGGGTGTTTGTTACCGCGCCTGCGCAGCTTCGACCATTTAGGTCTCCTCAGACAAACTTTGTTTCCCTTTGGTATATTGGGCAGCCAAGTACTAGCGGACTTTACCCCCTGCCGAGGGGTTCCCATACCTTCCACTTTATACTTCCTGTGGAACCAATCTAGGGGGTCTCTGCCATCGTCCAGATATCATGGAAACAAAGGCCGGGTGCGTAGGGCTGGTCGGCTGTCTCTTTGATAACCTTCCCGGGCTTATTCTCCACCCTCGCTTCACTGTAGACAGTGTCCTCATTTTATTGAGTTCCGTTTGGTACCAGCGCGGCACCTAAGAAGCAGTAACTAAAGGTAAGGTCTAGAGCTCTTGTACCTATTTCTCGTATAGATCGAAGATGTGCTTTGCTCATCCTCTAGATCCTTCATCTTAGCCCTACTGTCGCTCCCTTCGGAACCCTTGGTGCTGTCTGTTTCCTGTCTACGCTTTGGTCCTTATCGGAGACCTTTCAGTATTCAGGTCACGTGCCTGACTACCCTAACGGTCATGCATTAGGTTATTAGACTGAGCTTGTGTCACTCTCTTGGGAAGCATAGAGGCGCCGCCAATGCGTACATTGCTCTTTATTAATCCCCTTGTCCTTGTAGCAAGAAGGACGCGTGGACTCCCACTCAGGTCATGATCACAAGGTCGTTTTCTTCGCTTCGGCGTCCCCTTAATTTGCCGTTGATTTCGATTCCTAGAGAGTATGTCTCTTCTAGACTACCCGAACACCGTAGTTGTCGGTACCAATGAGATGACTTAAGTCATCTCTTCGTCATCACCAAGATCCCAGATTTTATTACCTCTTGGAACTTGGGCGGTGACAATCTTTCTGGGACGGTTGACTGTTGCCACCCTTCTAGGCCTTACTGTCTTGAATGGTCGGTCATCTGCCATTGTTCTAGATACCTGAATTTGTCCCCAGCAGGTTTTGTAGTCGTGGTTTTTCTTACCACAATGAGTACAATTGCCATCCCGCTTTCTTTCATCGATAGTTGATTGAGGGATTCCTTCATGGGCAGTTTTGAAGTTTGTGTGTATTAACTTCGTAGTTCCAGCAGATTCCTTTACTGGTTTATTGGGTTCCGGTCGCCGTTTCCTTTTCTTGGAGGGACCACCTCCTTTTATGAAGGGTTTCTCCCTTTTTGTTTGAATTTTGTCCGTAGGTTTCTTATCTGAAGACGTCCTTACGGGTTTTGATTTGTCCTGGTCCAGGTGGTCCCATTCCTGTTGTTCCTCCTCATCCCTTCCTGCTTCCGGGACTGCTTTTTCCCATTCGGCATCGGTATCAAATTTGTTTAAGGAGAGTCGCCCCCTAATCTTGGAGGGCAATTTTATATCACATGCCATTCGCCAAGCTGGTCCCGTTAATCGGGCGTGGAGATTAAGATTATGCATGTTCCCCATAAGGGTCTGAATATCATGTTTGTACTGCACCGATTCCATATCCCGTATGGCCTTTCGTCCTTCATTGAGAGGGGTGTACCGACTAGTGAATTCGTGCTCAAAGCGAGTCCAAGAAGATAGTTCCGGATCTTGTTCTTATCCTTGGAGATCATCCATTGTTCGTCGATTCCATACAGCTATTGGGCTGACCTGATCCCCTGTTGTCCTCCCCAAGGCGTAAATGATGCGTTCTCGATCATCATCCCAGATTCTTGTGTTCCGTTCGAAGTAGTCTACACATTGGTTTAACCAATGGTAAATACATTGACTGGCCTTTGCTTCGAAGAACAGGGGCGGGTCTGCCGGTCGTTTAACTGTTTGAGCCAATGCTTCTGCAAGTACATCAGCTGTTCCACGCTGTTCGGGGGTTAATCCCCGTTTGAATCTGGATAGCCCTCCTACACGTTTTCCTTTGTTTCCATCGTCATCTCCATCATCACTTCCATCATCCGGGTCGCCACCCAGTATTAGAAAGGTTGGAGGTTCTCCTTCTCTTTGTTTCTCCTTGTCTCGAGAAGGGATTTCTTCAGGTTCCCCTCGTTCTGCAGTCTCTTCCCATTCCTCTGGGACTGATTCCAACCAAGCATGCCGACCACCAGGTTGTCTGCTATCTAGTGCCTTAAGCTTGTTAAGAACTAGTGATAGGGTATCGGATATGTGGGTTTGATCCTTTTGGATGGTATGGGCAAAGTCACTAGACCGTTCTGAATCCCGATCTTGCCTTGCAGCCAAATTGGATATCAGGGTTCGCATTGCGGTATTTTGCTAGGTCTGTTGTGCTCTGAACTCTTGAAAGGTACGTTCCAAGGTGAGATCTCGTTCTAGAGCTTCTCGCTGCAGTTGGGTGGTTA
The DNA here is from genome assembly GCF_000151645.1 of Tuber melanosporum. Classification (NCBI taxonomy): domain Eukaryota; kingdom Fungi; phylum Ascomycota; class Pezizomycetes; order Pezizales; family Tuberaceae; genus Tuber; species Tuber melanosporum. The sequence goes on along the minus strand of NW_003299111.1, from coordinate 566,037 downwards.
CTCCTTCGTGATGTTCTTGCCGTGCATCATGTGCAGCTAACTTGGCTGCAATTTCCCTATTGATCCTTTCTTGGATTTCTCGAACATTTGCTTCTACCATTGTACACTGACGTAACATAATAGCAATGTCATTGTCATGTATATCTTGTCCTTCCAACAATCGTTGCTGGACAGCTATCAGTCCTCGTGCATTGGTTTGAGAATCTGCTGATAGCGTGTCAAATTCAATATTGGCAGTATCAATACTGGTTGATATGTCTTGTCGGATTTGACATATGACAATTCCTACTCTAGCGGCTAGTCTAGCGAGATCTGCTGCATGGGTATTTGGACCTGGTGTGGTAGATCGTGAAGCAGGAGAAGAGGCTCTTGAGGATGGAGGGACACTGTGAGCCCTGCTCTCGTGTCCTCCAATAGGTTTCCGAAGAGCGGGAGGAAGTGAGGAAGAATGGCTGAAACTTGTAGAGTGATCATCTCCTGAGGTATCCATTGGTTCTCCTGGAAGGATCTACTTAGGAGGTTGAGCCATATCTCTTGCTCGTTTGCGAGCGTCTTTTTCTCATAGGTGGACTATGAAGCCCTCGTTTTGGGACGTTTCCGTTTAAGTAAAATATGCGGTGGGACACTTGGTGTCCTGGCCACATCGTGCGGTAGGAGGAGATAGATTTTAATAAGAGTTCGGGTGAGTTCCGAGTCTCCACCCTAGAGGTATAGTAGCAGAAAATCTGCTGCTAAGAGAACTTTCCTTGCTGGTATCCCAGTCAAGGAAGGGTTTCCAACTGAATTCTGGTCTGTACCAGGTTTCGTATATTTTTTGAAATTGTTCCTCTGTAGGAACTAGGTTGGGGTCAGTACACTACGAAGGAGCTTCTTGTAACAGAAAAGGCACTTCTGAAAGCTCGAACTGGCTAGAAAGCACTTGACCAATAGATGGTAAGTGAATCTTAGTCCGTGGTTCAAAGATTGAATTGGTTCGGGATAGTTCTCCAATGGTATCTAGGCCGACTGTAGTATTAAGTACTTCACTGAAAGTGTGAAGCGAACCCATGCAAGTGGTAACCCATTAGAGAGCCTTGGTAACAAGGAAATCTAACAATAGAATGTTAGGCGGAGACAACCTGATAGACTTAAGAGTTGTCTAGGCCGATCGAGATTCGTTTTTATAGAGGGAGATTGTCTAGGAAGGCTCGGAGTTCACTCGTTTCGTTTATGACTACTAAGAGCCAAGTAAAGTAGGGTAAAGTAATCTCAAATCGTAAGAACAAGATTATATTGTTAAGGTCTCTTCTCCGTTGCTTGATGATGTCTAAAGCGTGGGAGGCACTGCGATATTTATATTCCGCGTCTGAGTGTTCGCGGACTACATCCAACTAACACACAACCATGTACCTTTTTCCAATATAACTCGCAACGTCGGGTTTTCTTCCAAGGTGCAAACACCTGGAGACCCTGAAAATCATCACATCCTCTTTGCTAATTATAATATGACTATTTGGAAGTCATGCTGTTTCCAATAGTAATTATCCGATGGTGAGAGTCTTTTTAGACAAATGGCCCAATTGTCAATTCGAACAGTTTTGGCTCCAATCGTCTCCATTGTCAACGAAATAATCAGTTTCGTCTGCGGGTTGCATCTGCGAAGATAGTTGTTATTACCGACTTTCTAGGTCATCTAACTTCAACTCTTCATAACTCCATACCCAACCAATAGATCTTTTCCGGAGGACTTCCTACTTGCCTGCAGGAAGCCTTTCCATAGGATTGGTAGATAATCCCTCGGTCGGTAACCCTTGGTTGCCGTGGGTAATAGGATTCTGGTTACTGTTACCAGTTTGGGAGTAACCCCTTCGGTTGCAGAATGTACCGCAACCTAGTTGTAACACTCCTCGAACTTCATTGGGTTCGATGGTAGTATTCTCAGGAGTTGCATACTCTTCTGGTTATTGTAGGGTAGATGTGAATGTATTGGTCTTTCATTAAGATCCTTTACTATTTATCATCATCTCTTTTCGCGAAAAGGTCCCGTTACTTACGGCCTATGCCGAAGATATCTCGTTCTTGAAGCCTAGTAACATTCTGGGTAGATGACGAATTTACTCTGCTATACTTCCCAGACCTAGCCGAATGTCCCCCCTTATATCTCCCGCAAACAGGATCCTGTCGCACGGATGGCAGCGACGTATACGGTGTTAATTTAACACCTTCGCTTCTGTGGTATAATACTCACTGGACGCAACTTAGATCGACATGTATGATGACACGTGGGCCCCGTAAGGGGGCCGGAGGGGGGTGTTGGAGACCTGAGATTTCGATTTCGGGAGAGGTTACCCTACCTAGGGTGGTTCCTAGGTATCGGATCTCGGTATTCCTAACAAGACACTAGATGTAAAATTATTCTCTACAATACTTTCAAATTAACAAATCTATAGTGAGAATAATCATAAAAATGTTACTTTGAGGAAAACAATGACCCTTCAGTTGAAAGAACAATAATAGGCTATGCGTAAGATGCCTTTAAGGTTTTATGAGTTATTAAGAGTTGGTACCCTCAATAAAACTCATACTGATAGTCCACCAAAAAACAAAATCTGCTGGTATAATTTAATGCAACTGTAGGCAGTAGACACTTAGCTGTTGGAAATCTATTCCAAGGCATCATTAGGGCTTTCAGATTGTGCAGCTTTTGTCATGAAATCTGATTTGGACTAACATAATACTTTTCTGATCAGGATTACTGATTATTACAACTTAAGCTTCAATGCATAAGTTTTCAATAAGTACAACAGAATAAAGTGATATATTTGAACTGGAAATTAATTTATTACAGTGAGAGGATTTGCAGCCAAACTCTATTCCAACCATGATTAGAGTTAGCTCCTTGCTGAACCCAAGGTTCCAAGACAGTTTCTATATCATAAATTATACTTCTGTATTACAGATAGCTAGCGGCAGAGCTATGTAGTAAGAAAAGTATTACTAATTGTGACCTTGTATATTTGACCATTAACATTGTGAAGCAGATTACTTTATTTATAATAATCTTCTATTCTAATTATTAAGGAGCCTGATAATATTTATCTTATTCTTTTATAAAATATTGTTTTAACTCAACATAGTTTCTTTATTGTATTCATATTTTTAGTTAATGTTCCTAATTCATTTTTAAGCATATAGCCGATTTAGCCAGGCGAGATCTTGAAGGCGTA
>NW_003299111.1:547714-562228 GCF_000151645.1 Tuber melanosporum | reverse complement strand
CGGAGGCCTGAGCGGCAGCTTGCGGAGATTGACATATACACTATTGATTTTAGTAAATTACAATCATGATATCACATACTTTACACTTTTTAACATCTTGCCATTGCCATCCTATTTAGGCCATTTCGGAATGACTTAAATGTGAACTTGAATCACGTCAATTTAGGTCGCAATTCGTTTCTGACTTTCTCAGAGTTTGATAATAGGATGCTATTAAATGTTTCAGATTTAGTTTCAGATTCTGATTTTGATACAGTTTATGAAAACAGCACGAACCTTTCTTACTTGTTACCTTTTAATCAATAGTTTATATCCTATCTTTTTCAGACTTTTCTTACATGTGTGTCAATTTTTACTTATTGTATAAATATGACAATTTAATGAACAAATCATCCAGGTTACTACCAACTGCCCCCTTAGCAATCACAACTATCACTCCCTTGTCTATTCAAACAGTACGCTTTTTTTTGACTCACACATTGGTTATCAGATTAAAATAGAATTTAGTTCTACATTTTTCATACTTCTGGAAGTATTTTTAAATTTAGTACGAGTTTCTAGTAGATATACTGAGGTCTGGTATGTGGCTTAGTGTTAATAGCGATACTATCTGCAGTTATGTATCAGTATATCAGGATGAATCAAGGTTGACTGGACTAAATTGAAACATCTAACTTAGTACTTCCTTGCTTAGTATTTGGTATGAGTATTATACCAGGATCCGATACCTAGAAACTGCCCTATATAGGATAACCCTAGTCTCAATAGACGCTTTGGGTCTCCAAGACCTCCTTCAAGTACACATATAAGTTTTGCAAATCATGATAAATATTAAGCCTAGTTACTTCCTATTATCAGAATGCCTGAAAGCTAAACATGTTGGAATTACATGGTAAATGTCACACCGCTCAGTCAGACTGGATCCAGTTCGCGGAGAATATCACACTACAGCTGCTTGTAGATCTAGAAAATAGAGTGAAGTAAGTATCTTAACAACATGGGAGTTAATAGGTTTCAAAAATAGGACATCTTTCGCATGAGCCACTAGTCACAGGAGGCTTGTGGACAACATCAGGGAAGGATAATCCTGTGTCTGAGCCCGGGGTGCTTGGTCCTCATGCACACTCAATTTACCTTCTGTCCTGTGCGTCCTGTACGTCCAGTGCTCCGTTGCAACTGCCCTGCGTATTCTGCAAGTCCCGTATTGCATTGCAACTGCCTTGTGCATCATGTGTGTCTGGATTCGCATCTCAAAGTGCTATTGCCTCCCCTACATCTACTCTTTCCTCTCACTTTGTCCCCGTCTGGACCACCCCCTAACTATCTTTCTCCCATAGTTCCTTCTCCTGACTCTGTTCCTTGCATCGTATTCTTCATATCAGGCCTGGGACGCATTCGAATACTGTCCTGTGCTAGACATGACTTCTCTCTGTTCTCCTAATACTCCTAAATCTCCTTGTCACCTACCCCTTAATCCTGACATCTGGGCACTATATGGCCACGTCCAGGAGACCTCTAGCCATTACTATGCATAGCTATGCTACCTTTACTTCTTTCAAGTTCAGTCGATCATCGTGATATTACTGGTCTTTCCACATCCTCGACAGTCACGGTCAGGCGCATCATATTTGTATCTTCAATCTTTGCAAGCAGTCCTCATATGGCTAATATAATGTAGTTTCTTCATCCAATTCTTTCTACGTTTAGATGGCTATTATTACATGTTCACTATTACCTGTGCAATACACTTCTTGCTACGACTATTTATGAAAATACATCTGGCTGGGGGCAGATGTCATTGTTTTAAACTGAGTCTACTCCCGTATCGCAATTCCTAATAAATGTCATTAAATGTTCTCAAATCAATGCTGCTGTTGATAAGCTAGCACCAGTTACGCTCCCGGATCAGGTGAGCCAGACCAAGAATCATGCACATAGTGACCATCCTAATCTTACCCACATCTGGCCTCAGATTTACTGTCACAAGAGTATGTAACTCAGATGGGTGCCTAGCATTAATGACGCTTAGCATCTGAACGGCTGCAAGTTGGTACACTTAATTGGGATACCCGTAGCCCCTGATTTTAAAATGAGCTAACAGTTTCCAAGGAAGTCGTTCTCTGAGCGCTCTATCCATGTGCTCCTGACAGGCTTCTATCCAAACCCAATTGTTGTAGCTAGCATGTTTCCTGAAATGCTCAGTGCCAGTACATCGGGCATGGTGGACCTCGTACAAATCCATTTTCAGGAAGGCTAAGACTGGTATTTCAAGTTTCGTCTGCTGTTCGACTGGAATGTATCCAAGTATGTCAGGATCTTGCGGAAGGCAGTGCTCCAAGGGTGGACTCTGCCGGCTATACCTGATCAGCGCTGCACACAAGAACTCGTAGGGAATGCCTAAGACTTTGCAAAATCCCATGAGCTAGCAAATATCAAGATGACGTCCTTTGAGAATCCGGCGTCTAGGTGGTACCGACTCAGTACTCGTAGGTTCTAAAAGCTCTACGACATGGATAGGAATATCAGTACCATGATCATGGAGCCAACCTAAGTTTAAAAGTCTCGTGCGGATCTCATGATGTCGGCTGTAGCTTCGAAGAATCTGCCGTCCTGCATCCTTCTTATTTGAATGTCGCCATTAGCTTATAATTGGCTCATTTTGAGCCAGCTCACTGGACTCCATAGAATACATGGAAATGTTACCGAACATGTTTATATGCTCGTAAAAATGATATATGAGAAGCATCTTAATACAGGGGAAATGGGACTCGCCATATCCCAGTTCCAAATGTTTGTCCCTCTTCGCCTCACATTCCTGTGCCTGAATCCTATGCTGTTTGGTTTTGATATGCGATGGATTGACAGGGCCACGCTGCTTGCGTAGTTTAGGAAACTGGTTCTGAATCTTGTCTCTTGTCTTTTTCGAGATTCAAAACTTGAGGAAGATATTCTTCGTCTCAAGAAACTAACAGAGATATTGTTTCATGTAACATATGGTCACAGGTTTATGACTTCTTTATCATGCCAGCAGACTGAAATCAAGTAATGACCTGAGGCAGAATTGGGCGCGTCTGAAAGGCCTGGTTTGCATGGGGTCAGGCTTTCGAAGCCCAATGGTGTGGACTGTAAAAGGACATCACCCCTAGTTTCTTATCTCTTTTCCCTACTACTGCATAACCTTACAGTATGGCTTTTTGGGGACAAAGAGCTCTGGCTATAGTAATAAAGACATCCAGACATCGTCAAAGGCTTGCTGACATCTGTGCCTCATGAGAAACACTTCAATCTACTCCATCATATGCTGAAGTAGTCCAAGATATACTGTATGTAGCAGGTATGGCTGGTGAAGGTTCGGCGTGAAAACGAGATCAAGTGATTGAAAAATGTTTTGGCCCATCTTTACACCAAAGGAGTCTAAGGTAATGTTTCGGTCAGTGGAGTGAGGGCCGGTTTCCGAATCCAGACCCTGTTCCAGACCTTAGTAAGGGCCATAATCTCTCGCTGGATTCCCTTCCATGGAGTTAGATCCTAACATATGCAGTGGTACATCACATCTTGAACAGGCATTGGTTTTTACACCATCAATTACAGCATTTTCCATATGGTCTGCAATCGTGCAGTCCGTCAGGCTGATGGGGTCTCCAATTCACACTGGTTGAGATATGTGCCAGCTTCTGGGACGCCCATGTGCTGTGCATATGGTGGTAGTTCAGCCATCATTTCGCGTCCTCCGCTCCCTTCAACCACTGATCAACTATGAGTTACTCCGCTGGCGTGCTGCCCACATCAAGTTCATGGAATTAGGTGGATTGGATTCTTACGAATTCCGTGGATTGTGTAAACTGATTCTGCGCCATATGTCCATGACCAGGTTTCGTTATATCATTCACATAATCGGTATTGGACCCTCGATGCTGCGCAACTCACTAAGAAAACCTCTATCCGCAGTGAACATGCTCTGGATAGATAACGACGAATTGACATGTGCTTGGATGCTCTCAAATCGTGTTGAGGATGACCTACCGGATCTCAGGGTGTATTGTTACTGGTACGCCGATGACGAGAGGCCAGTAACACTGGAATACTATTGGCAGGCCTATATAGGCGAACATGAAGTCAAGCCTACGGAGTCCGAAGACTTGCAGGCTACGAGTCAGCTGCACTATCTGCAAATCCCAATTCTTGAGGTTGGTTCTGACGACAATCTGAATCATGGTGCTGATAACAATCAGCCTAGTAGGGGCCAGCAAACGGCAAGATCGGGGTGATAGGAAGATTGCTATGACCCAGGCGTCGGGTAACGTAGACTCTCATGATCAGATAGAGAAAGTCCTGATAGCCCATGCAGAAACACGGTTTGATAATCCAGCTAAGTCTGGCACCTCTCATGTGCAATTGAACAATGAAATATTCCATAGCTTAAATCTCGAAGCAGCACGATAATAGCTGTTTAGTCCGCGGCCCAAGAGGAAGGAACATAATCGCAGCGCTTCAATAGATCTTGCAAAGATTGACTTCCGGGATGTAAAGAGATTGTGCTTGGAAATAGGGGTCGATATGTATTCGACCTAGATGGATTGGCCAGCGCCTAGTACCCACACTGGGTCAGTCTAGACTGACCAAACTTCAGTCCTTGCCCCAGTTCGTGACCCGGCACCGATCACTGGACGAAAGCGTCGCGTACCTGTCAACCTGGAAAACGTTCAACAGACAAAGTCAAAGAGACAGCAATGGGATTCTTGGCCCGATAGTCACCCACTGAAAATGGACTTGAAGGTCCCCGGATTATACGCTGTATGTGCCTAGATCATATGTAAGCATTTTGCTTTATCATCGTCAGTTTTCTTAGTAGTAAGGAGTATATCTATCAGTGTGTGTATCTTAAGTCTGACTGTGTGTCGCCATCATGTGTTCCATTTTCTCAATTGCCCTCTCTCGTCATGAGGTGAGACATCGTGTATGTGGTCTATGTTTGAACGTTGGCATTTCGACAGTGCTGTATTGGTTGGCGCATAGAGCATGAGGTCGTGAGCTCATATGGGGCTTAAAATCTTTTTCTTGGACACATGATTCGACTCTTGCTTAGGGCATCGCCCAGAAAGGCGATAGGTCGGCACCTTCCATGGTTGCTCCTTGCTCCCGCATCCCATCTACCATCCCCACCACCCTTTGATGTGAAGCACACTTGTATTGAGTAATGTTAGCCCATCTCACAGGCATCTCGCAGACTGGGTTTACAGTTCCGTCAATTGCCCCTGATTTCTCTTTATCTTGCCTGACATCCCGTACTCTGTAATCCCCAGAACATCTCGTCTCGCATGCCCAATCCTGCGCCTAAAATACAAAAATACCGCTCAAGGTACCATGGACTCGATTGGACAAATCGATGTAAGTTTACATATCACCTTGCATCTACTACAAGGCATCAAACCATATTAATGGGTCAGTTTGCTTTAGGCGCCGAGTCAGAGACACCCCGACTGAGACAGGGCATAGCGTAAAACGCTGAAAGAAACTACCCCGCGCAGCAGCCCAAGCTGGAGCAGAGCAACGAGCGTTTTGGACCAAAACATCCGATTTCATGCCTTTCAGTGCCGTATAGCTAAAGTTTGTCACAAGCGGGATCGATTCTACAGGCAGCAAGCCAGCCTTCGCTGTGCCGCTCCCGAACTCAAGGTAAGTGAAAGCGCATCTATATACTTACAGAAATGTACATCACTCACATACTCATTGTTCTCGCAGCACTGGCAAACGTGTGGGAGACATTAACTACGCCAAAGCCTATTGTGGTTCAGCGATTTCAGCAAGACAAACGTTCAGTACAAGGCGTGGTACGAGCAACTCAAAAGTTACATTAGCACTCTGAACTGGAAGCCCGCTGAGCTCTCACATGAACAAAGGGAGTCGCTCTTTGTTTTCGCCGGCTACCTTGCGCAAATTAAGGAGCGCCGGCTGCTGATAGAAACACAGCATCGACCCGACGACGTCGACGAACTCCAACATCTGATGTAAATCTTGGTCCGAGATGTAGCTCAGAAGCTACACACATCGAAGTTGAAGTCCCAGACCCAACACATGGGAACTGGCCACTGGGCGAGATCCACGAGTAAGCCATCCGCGTAATCAACATCCTTGTTTAGTTGCTAAACGATTGTGACAGAGGCCGGATCCCAACTTTCTCTGCCTGATCCCTTGCGGGCTATCTGGATACAAGTCATTCGGCGAACTGGTGCTTCGCTCGCCAAGCATGCATTCTTGGACTATGTGTGACACCCCATCGAATGGGACCAGGATGTGGCTTGGGGGTTTCTGAGATCTCCAAGCATACAAGAAGTAATCCGGATGGTCAAGGCCCAAAATGTCGAGACGCCCATTGGTTACCCACGCTACATGATGAGCGCCACAGGTCAGGGCGCCGGCTGCCTATGCCATGAGCCCTCCCAACCTCTTCCTCTGTGTGAGCTCATCTTCTTGCACGACGATGACGACGTGAGTGCGTGGCTTCTGGCCAAGCGACAAGACAGAAAAGAGCCTATGGATCTTTTAGTCGTGGAGTCATAGAAAGACGAGGAAGATGCAAGACACAAGACCCCAGAGCTAGAGTCAGGACGATATCCGTTGTTCGACAGAAATGTCTAGAATCATGGAGGAGATGTCGGTGAATCTGGGGGAGACACATGGGAGGAGCAGGGGGAAAGAGATGACAGTGACGAGGAGGACGACGAGAGTGAGGATTCTCTCGATCTGGAAGAGGACGAATTCCAAATTCCGGATGCTACCCAAGTGGTCATTCCCGATGACATAGACGAGGTCAGTCTTGACATACTCTTTTTTCTATTAACGTGCTAGATCCTACATGATAGCTAATCCCAACGATAGCAACCGGCAAGAGGCCGCGCCCGGACTCGGACCGGGACTCGCACAGGGAGTGAGCACTCTCCTCCTCCCACGGCCCCCGCGCCAAAACCAACCACGAGCCCAGCACCTTCGGGTCTTAGGGATCCTTACGCCCCCTCTCCCTCACAACGTCAATGGAACATAGTACATCCCTCTTCTGTCTCTGCCGAGGTAACGAATTTGCCACACAAAGCTGGTGCACCTCCTAGCAGTGGCTCTCGCTCCCATCGGCATCGTCCGGAATTCCCTCGCGATGAACTCTTATCGTCTGACCTTGCGCCGCCTGGCCCATCCACTCAAGATAGGCAGGGAGACCTGAACAAGATACTAATAGAGAACCCTTGGTTGGCGGCTCACATATCGAAGCCGCCCGGTCAGCCCTCGCGCTCCACTCATACTCATAGGTACGATGGGGCGATTGACAGCCTAAGTCCATTCGAATCAGTCATCGAATCTAATTGCCACCCTGATTCGCCTCTCCTGGCTCCTGGGACTCCATCAGCACCAGACACCTTCGTTTCGGCACCCGGTCCTCCCCTCACACCCCAAACACTCCCGCCTCCACAGACACCTCAGGCGTCGGAGACAGCACCTCTGTCTACCCGTAATGTTGGAATGCCCACCCCTCAAAAGACTCCCAACCAGGCCAAGCGCAAGGGCAAAAGCAACGTCCGCGCCACCACCCGAGGCAAAAATCTACCCGAAATGATGCCGACTCCCCCTGAGCCCCGCCGGTCTGGACGCAAATGTCCCAAGTGATAAGGGGATTGTATCCAGTGACTCTCTTTTTCTTTTTTCTCTGGATTCCCCTGTAGGCGTTTTCCTTGGGTGTTATGTATTAATCCATGTTCCTTGCTCTTACTTGTATTCCTAGTCTAGACTTCTCCTTGTGTCCAGCGTCAGATACTTGTATATCCTATGATTCTCACTTTTGAATTGTGTATTCTTAGACTTGACTTCTCTTTTTGTGTGGTGTCCAGCATTCATAGCCCCCCTTACAGTGGAATCTCGTATTCATAGCCGTTTTTAGCTAGCATATGATAGCGCATTATGATAGTCTTCGTCTACCAGTCCACAGCTGGCCAGGCGTCAGGCCAGCACCCCAGATCAACCATCTTATTGGATCCTATCAGAAGGTTTCACAGGCCATTGACTCGTGCTAAGCTTACGCCTAGTCAGGAGTTGGGAGTATCCTAGTCCCGTTCGAGAATGGGATAAGTCTGGCGAGAAATTAAATCGGCTATCCATACTCTTGGTGGTTAGGATTAGTTCAGACTAAGTCTTAGGCATCGCGCATATTTCATTTGACCAAGGATCTCCAAGCTATGATTGTTGTGTACAATACGGTATGTTTTTCCTGACGGACCTCATCGTCAACATTCACAAAATCAATTTTTTTGAATATTCCCTCCCCACATACCCTGATGACGGTCCCTTCGATCAAAACTCTCCTGGCTTTACCAGGGTCTTGTTTTTCACCTCTTTACATCGTGGGCGCCATGCAGAAAATTCACAAACCCACATTTTGATTTTGATTTCTTCGAAACCATACAGAGTGATAATCTGTTATTCTTCTAACCTACAATAAGTACTTGCGTTAAAGACGCCTCGCGCATCTCAAGGAACGCGACAGACCTGTCCAAACACAACAAATGTGCCCACTGGCAATATCAGGGTCTCTCAGATTACTCGAAACACTCCTTAGTGCTAGGGTACCCGTACTCGAGTATAAGGCGTGGGCATCCCCTTAAACACAAGTCACATGCTCAAACACAAACATCTTCCTGAGTCGCGACTTAAGCTTACTATCGTTTTCATTCTTTTCCTCTGTTCTCTATCTACAATTCAGTTGTAAAATGGCCAACAAATACGATGCACAGACAAGCAGTCAGCCGGCTCCCCGGGTCGGCAACCCGAAGGGCTGCAGACGCGGCGGCACGTCCGATTTCAGTGCATCAGCAAAGTTGAGGTCCAGAACCCAACACGGATCTCACACATCCACGAGTACACTGGCATCTGGGGCCGGGCAAAACACATCTCGAGGCTCCTCCCGGAGCTCAGTCTCTCAAGACCAGCCTGTTAATCGGGGTTCTTCACCTGCAAATCTCTGTCAAGGAGCGAGACAACTGAAGCATCTACCCCTGAGCGGATTGCAGGAAGACACATAAAAAGAACGTGAAATACAACAAGATGGTTGGAGAAATCAGGAACCTGTGCATCTATCTGACGATAGCAGTATTGAGAATCAGATATCACACGGCACGGCTGAAAGTGAACCGGACACCATCCCTGACACCCAGGAGTCCTATATCATCCCTGAGGGCACTTCACAGACTCGCCACAGGGGACAACATGCTAAGACGGTGCCAGACAATCGCCCTACATCTGTTTGCATTGCGACGATCAGTTGAACACGGCATGCAGATGCAGCTTGGTGAACCTCAGCTCATCCCAGATGTATAGGACATGCAGCTACCTATATCCCACCCATATTTCCGTCCTCAAGTCAATGATGATCATCCTCTCTATGGGTGTACAGCAGCACTATTTTGTCCAGTATAAGAAGCTCTAGTCCCACTTGCTTGCTAGATTCAACTAGATGTGTGCACTGGAATGGCAATAACGCGAGGCAAAACCACACCATTGCCCCTGAGCGTGCCCTATTGGATGAGACCAAGTCTATAATTCTGAATTATACCGTTTTTCCTAATCTACTCCAGAATCCTGTTAGATTGACAGTGAATATGCAGATTATTTGGGATGAGGTGAAGCGGAATTTACCTGAAGTCAAGCCTGTAGAACCAGCCGAGGATAGTCTCAACATTCTAAGTCCAGTTATATATATAGCTGGATGTACGGAGGAGTACTAATAGTGAACGATACATTCCAAATACACGGGCATACGAGCACATCTTGTTTACCATGTGAAAAACAGTATTGTAAACATTTATCAACTCCCAAATGACCCTGGTCGTACTACGCGTTGGGTTGAATACCTGCTGAATGACGACAGGTTTATGTGAGACCTGAAAGGATATGAGGTTTGTCGCCCATAATTGACTGCACAATACCTCTTATCTGAACTGACAGTCTATTGCCCGGGTACAGCATGCGACCTTATGATTCCTAGCTCCACAGATTCCTGATGCAATATATGGCAAGTACTTTGCCAGGAAAAGAATGCCTTGCATTGCAGACCGTACCTTCATAAACCACATCAATGGCACATTGATCTGCTTGACATGTTCGATACTAAACCATACACTCAGGATGTGAGAGACCGGAATCTATGTTGAGCCGAGGGACTTCATGCCAGAATTGGCCAGAGATGAGGATTTGCGGAACTCCCAATTATAGGTCTGCGACGAATATTGCTAACATGTCCTTGAAGGCACAAGACCTATATCAATATCAGCCGGGCACCTGGCGTTGATGCCTACAGGCCGGGCAGCAGATGATCCTGGAGTATATTAGTGAGGATCTCAACAAAACAAGGCGTCAAGAATACGGCATCCAAAAGGACAGTGTCGTAGGTTAGGAGCATGACTGGAAAGTCTGACGCGCTGAACCTGAGAGCAGGAAATTGAACCCAGCACCGATCCAATCCTCTCGGCGTAGTCGCATAGTCACAGATTGGCCTCTAATTGGTCGGTCCCAACATCTCGTGAGTATAAATCTTTCGCAGGATATGGATTTGACTGCACTGCTGAACAGCGACACCTCTGGTGCAGACTTTCCACCCTTTTTGGAAAATGTCAGCAGTCCTATCAATTCGCAATAGCTTCCCGAGACTTTGTCCACACAGGACGATACCTCACGCCTCTCCCTTGGTCTTGAGGATTCTCAAGAATCAACACCTTCCATTGCCCGCAATTTTGCCCGTAGAGATACTTGGGGACAGCTAGACTCGACGCTTTCGAGGGACAACCGTGGTGACAGTATAAGTATTACATGAGAATGTGACCCCTTAGGACAGCTAGGCGGCAGAATACGTGTTCATAAACTAAACATATATTGAGAAAACGGTGATGGCCAAAGAGAGGTATGAGTACTGGAGAAGCTACGTAGAGACTTAGTGGCCAGGATCACCAGTAGATCAATAGCAAATAAATCTGAATCGAACTGTAAAGTACTCGAGTAGTAGATTCTGAGCCAGGCACTCCTGTGTATCCCAAAATCAGCTGCATCACTTACGGAGTCCAGATATCGTAACATCAAGATTCAAGTTCTCCAGACGCAACCATAGCGTAGGGGAAGTCTTGACGCGCACTCCAGAGGGTGGCAGCGTCGAGATGCGTGGGCTATCGTGAAGGTATTCTGGATGCACAGCACAGAAGTAGTGCACAATTATGAGAGGCATGATACACATTATGATTTCAGGGTGGCGATAATGCGAGACAGAAGTTGTTAGGATAGGGGTTCGGCGCTTTGGCATCTGTCAGGATAGAGGTTAGGCACTATGATGTCCATCCAGATCCAAAGCCAGGGAATGATATAATCCGGATACATTACACAGCAGACAGCGTGTAGTCTGGAGGAAAAAGGGCTGTGGCATCTGAGCTCATAACAAAGACAGAAATGCACGGTCTGTGAACAGGACGGAAGGGGATTGAGGGGACTGAGCTAAGGACGCAGAGGACGCAGATGTCTATGAGAGGATAGCGTCAGGACGGAAGTGGTGTCAACCGGGGAAATCAGGACGCAAGGTCCAAGCGGCACCACTGACTGATTAACACAAATCGTCCTGTGCATCCCATGGGTCAGATGCACAGGATATACAGGATGCGAGGATTATTTTTAGTTGATGAAATATATGATATTGAATAATAGAGGATCTCACTAAAGACAATATATTCACATCTACCCAACGATAATTATATGCATTTAGAGCTCTGAAGGGCATTACCGAAGAAGTCAATAAATTTTATATTATGTTATAAATACGTAGCTTGATGGATTGTACCTGCAGGAATTATCACCAACACTAAATCACAACTAAGGGGAATATTAACCAGAATAATTTGAAGTTACTGACTGAGAGATTATCTGCCAATCTACTAGAATGACCTGCCGCCAATTAGTAGTAAATATTCTGCAATACCTTTGTAAATAAGATCAAGAGTTATCTTGGTTTGAAGTCTGCCCTCTATGAACTTTACAATTATTACCACTCCTGTAGACAGGACCTACTCATGACACAGAATATTTCGACAGTAGTGTAGCAAATTAGGTACAAGATATTTCAACTTGAGAATGAGTCCATAAATATACTGACTCCAAGCATTAGGCAATTACTATTGCAAACAATACAATTCGCAATTAACCCAGTATAATTAAAGAGATAGACTTAAAGGTGTTCTGGGACACCTAGTAGTCACACCTCTGTAGAAGACATGATGTTGTGAGTTAATAATAAAAGCTGCAAATAATTTACATTACAGACAAATACTTTCTGCAAACACTCGAACGCAGAATATACATATCATAGTTTCTCACTCGGTTTTCGATATCATAACGTGATGCAGAATTGACCTTAACCAGATGATATTTTTTTTATACTTCTTCTTTACATTACCTTGCTCCTAGCCATCACAAATGATACACGTATTTCTGGAATATGTTCTTCACTAATATCTGCCTATATATAAAAGTTAATTCGTATAAATAATTGTACGTTTAGGCACATCTTCTTGGCCTAACAATATATAGTTAAATCTCTATATTATCATAGCTCTTTATATACTGACCACCTTACAGCACAACTTAGCTAGAACACCAGGTGTCTTTCCATATATTCTATAACTACAGAAGCCTCTCTGAGGCTAGGATTTGTAGCCCGGTTACCAGATAAATCTGAAGCTCTTCAATGAGATTGTCAGAGGTCTTAACATCCACCACAAATAACAGGAGCAGAACAAATAGATACCCTAGGAAATAATCATTTTAAAACTATAACTCATTAGTTCTCTATATATCCTGTCCTCCAAAAGGTGTTTAGAGAACGAGTTGGCAAAGCTTATAGCCTCCCTGTATCTTGAAGTATGCCTATTCTGTTTCAAAATCTTCCACTACATAGCCTGATACTCATGTACCAGACCTTACTATACTTCCAGCTCAAGTTCAAATTGCCAAAGAGCCAACATAGCCTGATATGAAAACTACTACAGATACTACTAACCTTACATTTAATACCTTATCAGCCTACTCTCAGGGAAATATTTAATGACTGAGAAAGGTGCTACCAATATTACTAGAAGAATCAGATGTACAGTATAATGATAGAGTGTTTGTCTTATATTAGGGTACTTCAGTGAATGTGAATATCTGAGAGATTGAAGAAAATAGCAATCAGAAAATTGCTACTAAGGTAGCAGGACAAACTGTATGACTGAACTAAAATGGATGGTTAACCACAAAACTGCAATGCGAAGCTCTAGAATGTCACTGTAACTGGTACTGGTACCCGGTTATTAGTTTTGTTTTGTGTTATGTTTTAAGTATCGCTTTGATAGTTGGTTTGTTTTAAGTATCGTTTGTTACTTAATTTTGTTTTATGTTTTGTTTTAAGTATCGCTTTAATACTTGATTTGCTTTAAGTATTGTTTGATACTTAGTTTTGTTTTATGTTATGTTTGAGGTATCGCTTTGATACTTTATTAGTTTTACCAAAGTGTATCGGTTGATACCTCAGATTAGTTTCATTCATGCTAGACATGGCCAGATTTGTGTATTTAAAAACCGCCTATTTTTATAACAGAAATGTCAGACTTCAACAGACAGTATTTCAATATACTTGGTTGAACGGTTACTTCTTTGTTCCTCAGTATACCCTCCAAATCTGCTTTAGTTCTCAGCTCTCAACTCCTCTCTGGTAGAGTATGCCACCTGCCAACTATGGTATCTTTACCGATAACGTGACTAGCACCTTGCGAACACATTACAGGCACATCAACCTGGAGCGGCTATTATGGCAGTTGAGATTACAACAAACGAAATAGAACTAGGCAATGTGAATGCAGATACCTTATAGCACTACTCGGCTGCAATGAGATGCCGAAAGCTACAGTGAGTTTATCTGTACCAATTAAACTGTTCTCACCTGGGTATTAGATGCCTTGGTACTAGTAACCTGTACGATTAGAACACCACAAGGCATTACGCAAAAGAAATTGTAAACAAGATATTTTGCTGTTAGTTACAGAAGAGGATAAAGATCTAGCAGAAAGCGTTGATCCTGAGTAGACCACTCTCCAAAGTAAAGTAAAGAAAAGGGAAGTATAACCACTATGTCCAACAACAACTAGTTATGAGGGTGAAGATCGAAGTGATCATCTGGATAAACAATACAATGGAGGAAATTATGGATGAAAACAATCCATATTCCGTTAAGGATTAAACGTTTAACAAGATTGAGCGGCCAACCTATTTGGAAATGCACGATCCTGTACTATTAAATACACGGCAGTCCCAGTGAGATTTTTCCGACGCAATCTGAAGTTGATTGGTCTACTATTACTTGATACAATTTCAGGACAACATCGAGCTCAACACGATGATTTGAGAAGATGATAAGGGAACGTTCCCCCAAAGAGGTCAACGAAGCTCACACCCCTACAA
>NW_003299111.1:537486-547458 GCF_000151645.1 Tuber melanosporum | reverse complement strand
CAGGCTCTGCTTAGCATTGGGTTGTAGATAGCAAGTTTCCATCAAACATCTAAAAACAATCTTTCATAATCAAATACGATACAGATACAGAATAGGAAAATGCAGTCACGGAAGCCAGAAGGGATAAAGAGGAACAGCAGGAGTAGGACCACCTAGTACAGAGTAAACAAAAACATGCCAAAATGTTCTTCGATAAAAAACCTGGGAGAACTCAGCAACCAAAGAGAACAAAGAGGAACCTGTTTATGACAGAAGGTAGTCCCATTAAAAATGGTAGTAGCATCTGGTAGATGACAAGTGAGTACCAAGATTAACTGGAATAAGGAAGCTGACATATAAGAACTTCATAAAGAGGCATGAAGAAATATCCTACTGAGAACTAAAAAAAAAACTAAAGGATGACAACCGTACTCATTGTGGAGTAGAAAGTAACGATTATAAAACTTACTGGGAACAAATACATATGTCTCGAGCTCGGGCAGCCAACTATATATTTTGTACACCAAGGCCAAAAAGGATAGCTGTGGGTTACCAGACTAGAAGGATATCTACCACTTAAGTTACAAGATATTATAAACTGTGACAATAAGGCAAAGATAATGTGATGTTTGTAGGCAGTTTGTTAGTATAAACAAGAATGATGTGTGACTAGTTTAGAGAAAATATATTGTGTGGAAATGGAAATTGATGATAAAGAGGAATCTAAGTATGGGAATTAACCGTTTAATAACAAACTATGTTAGAGGATGCAAGTCCTCCTTCCTGCATTGACAAGGAGATTGATAAAGAGTAATGTACATATTGGCAGTACCTTTAAGCTTTACTAGTAAGTGTTGCACCTTTGGCCTGAATCACCAGATACATTGTTGATAGTATAGTTAGGCCCATTACTTAGAAACTGTAAGGTTTCTAATATGACCCAAAGCCGATACAGAAAACAGACAGCACCAAGGGTACTGAACAGGAAGGAACTTTAGGTCTAAGATAATGGACCTAGTAAGATCCTCAGAGTATATCTTTGACCTATATGGAGATTAGGTACAAGATCTCTAGATCTGGCCTTCAGATAACATGTCTTAGATGCCATTTTAGTATAGGAGGAGTACTTGATAAAATGAGGACACTGTTGATAGTAACATGAGGGTAAATAATAGGCTGGGAAAGGCTAACAATACAACAGGTGACCAGGCCGACGCATACAGCTTTTGTTTCCATAATATCTGGATACGGAGAGAAACTCCTTAGACATATTTCACTGGTAGCAAAAGAGTGAAAACCCAATCACAAGAGGTAAAGACTGGTAGTAGTAAGTCGTCAGATATGGCAAGAGAACTGGTTTCTTTGAGAGGACTACAATAATTGAAAATATCTAGGCATTGTCGCTAACATTCCTGTTGTTATCTAATACTTGTGATATATAAGCGACCAAAGAACAATACAATGCATCATTTTCCGAGACTGGTGTTTAGTATATACGGCACCTATAAAATATGACTATCCTAAGGGACATGTTCATATCAGTAGCATAAACCTGCAAAGACTACGCTACTATATAATAGTACTATGTGATTCTGAATGTAAGGACTTCCTGATCAAAACAGAACTCATCAAAGAATTAACAGTTGAGTTTCATGGAGAGACTAAATCTGTTAAGTATTCTAAATATCCCTAGAAGTTCAATATGTATTCAAAAGATGAATCATGTAATCAACTAAAAGTACCCAGCGTCAGTGAAAGAAGTTCAGATCTTTCTGTAGTTTCCCAACTTCAGAAGATATTTTAGAGAAAACCTCTCCACAATTTCCAATCTTATTAAATAGATATCTAAAATGATTCTGGTACAACCTGGAATATGAAACAGCATTTCACCAAGTGAAGACAAGGTTGATATCTGTGGTAATTTAAACATATTTCTTGCAAGAAAACGAAATAACAGTTGAAGCAGACATTTGTAATTTTGCTTTAGTCGGTACCCCATCTCAGTTTGTGGAAGAAAGTCTATATCCTATAGCTTTTTATTCCTGCAAATGGAATTCCACAAAGTTAAATTACAAGATCTATGATAAAGAGCAATTGACAATACTAGAGGTACTTATAGAATAGCACTAATACCTAGTTTCAACCAAACAATAGATAGCTATATATATCAACCTAATCTTGACTGTTTTCTTACTTTCAAGATCAAGATAAGGAGTTAAATATTTCCTGTATAGAAGTAAGTACGTTACAAGTTCAAGATTATTTACCATCCTAGTACAAGAGAAAGGAAAGGTGAGGAACACAGTGAATAGCCAGAGTACTATGCTGCGCTAGGAAATAAACATCGAAAATGGGAGATCTGGAAGCCAAAGTAGTTCTAAATCAGTTTAGTGACAGGAACAGAATAAAAGAAAATTCAGGTATATGTAGTAGCCAATGTTGTAACGAATAGGCTTAACAACTATGATATCCAGGAAACTACACGATGGAATCGTTCTTTACTGGAATGTAGTTAATGTGGTTGGACCCAAAAGCCATATTACATAGTAATTGATCAAATATGACCGTGGGGCTTAATTACTAGACTACGTGGGATGATATAGCTTAGGTAGTGTGATAATTAGTTGTTGGAACCTCTGTTCCAATGAGACTTCTGGTAGGAACCTGAGGAAAGATTGCTATCAAGAGATGCCTAGCCATCAACAGTAGGTTTTCCCAAGTGACCAACCAGTGAATACATATTATACGTATATTGTAACCGGTATGGGTACTAGGTTATTGGTTTTGTTTTATGTTTTGTTTTAAGTATCGCTGTGAATCTTGGTTTGCTTTAAGTATCGTTTCATACTTGGTTTGGTTTTATGTTTTGTTTTAAGTATCAATTTGATACTTGGTTTGTTTTAAGTATCGTTTGATACTTGATTTTGTTTTATGTTTTGTTTTAAGTTTTACTTTAATACTTTGTTTGTTTTAAATATCGTTTGATACTTGGTTTTGTTTTACGTTTTGTTTCGAGTATCGCTTCGATACTTAATTAGTTTCACCAAAGTGTATCAATTGATAACTTCGATTAGCTTGGTTCATGCTAGACATGAACAGATTTGTGTATTTAAAGACCGCCTATTTCTATGATAGAAAATGCAGATCTTGACAGAAAGCATTTCAATATACTTCGTTGAACGGTTACTTCTTTGTTCCTCTGTACATCTCAGAAGCCTCCTTTAGTTCTCTGCTCTTGCTTCCAGTCTGGAAGAGGAGGGTACCTGGCAACTATCGTATCTATTACCGAAAACGTGATTAGCACCTTGCGAACACGTTGCTTTTCTTTAAACTCAGCAAGTGGTTAAGAAACCGTCCCCTGATTTAGGACTCATCAACCTATCGATATCCTCCTCAGAACTTCAGCTGAGAGAAGTCGCGGAATCACGACATATTCGCCTTCGTCTCCAATCCAAGATTGAGTCTTTGATGACTAGGAGTAGGAAGCATATCCCACAACCAGATCTTACAAGAAAGAAACAACTTTGGGACCCAGACAAGGAGCTGAACAAACCTACAAATACGGAGGGCACACAACCGCTCAGAGAGTTCCCTTCTACTCTAGCAAAGAAGCGTTTCTTTAAACCTCCAATCGACTCCGAATCCAGTAGCGAATCAGACCTGACTAGTACCACAGGAGAACCCTCTGGAGGAGGGAAATCTCGGGCTCTGCCAGTAGAAGAGGAAGTACTTGCAGCATTTGAATCTCCCAAGTTTAAACTCCACCTGCCAGCGAGGTTTACAGGAGAAGGAAAAGATTTCAAACCTGAAGCCTTTGACTGATGGGCGACAGAACTTACACACTATCTTCTCCTGTAAGTGAAAGATGTGGAGGACCCTACAAGCGGACCATACATTGGATCATTCTGCGAAGGAAAGGCAACCGACGCATACCACCAATGCTATAAGGATTACGGAGGAAATGTGAAATTAAGAGGATCTACAGTCCTCAATTATCTGAAAGGCCAATTCCAATCCTCTATTATCAACTACCACGTATACAACAAATTCAACCAGCTTCCGCAAATTAATCGAATGCATGTCAAGAGAATTACAGATGTAGCTATGGATCACTTCATGTATAAGGACTGAATGGAGAAAGGAAGTATTTCCAACTATATCCGGAAGTGACAATTCTATGATACTATGCATCCTACCTTCCGACGAGAGGTAGAACTACTCAAGGAAGTCGATGACAATATTGCAGTAATAATTGCAAGAGCAGAGTAAAAGGATGCCCTTCTTCAGGAGACTAAGGCATACAAAACACTAACATCATCGAGCAGGAATAGGCAACCATGATATAAACACTCCAGCAACTGTGAAGACGATACCCCAAGAGTTTTCAAAAAGAAAACCAAATCCTCCAAAGAATCGAGATGGCGGAAAGGAGAATGTTTTGAATTTGGAAAAACAGGATACATGGCAAGGAACTGCCATATGAAGAAAGGGAAAGAAAAGGCAATAAAACAAGAAGCATCAGCCAACAATGTTGAGAACGATAGTGATGATACCCAATTCAGTGAATATGAGGAGATTTATATCTGATATATCGATGTGGAGTGCAACAGTGTCTGGCCTCCGGCTACATTTAAAGCACACACTGCCCTGGAAGACACTATCCTGATCAATGGCAAGAAGGCTCAAGTCCTATTCGACACTGGCGCGATTGGAAGAGACATGATCAGCAATGCCTTTGTCTCTGTCCATGGACACCCAACCCGAGGCCTTAACGAACCCATACCAGTAAATATGGCAGTAAAAGGATCACGATCCACAAGTCATAGAACCTGTAGCACAACTATTCGACTAGGTTCTGCCACCCTACCCCCACAGGAAATACTGGTTAGAAATCTAGCCCAATACGATCCCCTCATAGAAATGCCATTCCTGAACAGCCACCAAGCTATAATCAGGTGTGGGGAATCAACCATCGATTTTCCAGATCAGATGGTCAGAGTCTCATGCAAACAGACAAGCGGAGAGTACCAAGCTGCAGGCTGTGAAGCAACTACCCAACGACTATTAGATGAATACTCTGATGTTTTCCCTGATCATATACCTGAAGAGCTACCGCCTATAAGAGAGGTGAACCACCTCATTCGCCTCCGAGACCCCTCTAATCTCAAGAACCAACCGACCTACTGTATTCCTGACACATACAAAAGCCTACTTTGTGATTGGATCAATCAACAACAAAGAAGAGGAGTTAACTACAGAGCAGAAGGTCCAGGTACCGCTCCTATGTTTGTTCAACCCAAAGCAGATGGTAAAAGAATGCGCCCTCTGGTTGACCTCAAACTACGGAATGAAAACATGGTTATGGACAGTTCTGCTATCCGAAACCAAACCCAAATCCTGAATGCAGTTGGACAGGCTTGATTCAGAAGCAAGATTGACCTAAGTGATGCCTATTTCCAGACAAGGTTAGATCCAGAAAGTGAACGCTACAACGGTTTCAAAACACCCTTTGGAAGTTTCATTAGCCAAGCTATGTTACAAGGTGATATGAATGCGCCCGCCACCTTTATGTAAAGTATGGAAAACCTCCTAAGCGAATACCGCCACCATTTTGTCAGTGTCTACATTGATGATAATCCCATCTTCTCGAACACCAAAATAGAACATGACTACCATAGTGGTTTGGTTTGTACAAAAATAAAGGAAGCTAAATTCTACGCTAGCAGAAACAAATCAATCCTGTTTTCCGATAAACTCGAGATCTTAGGACATGTTATGGATGAAGAAAGAATACATACAGCCCCTGGAAAAATATTCTGTTTAACGGAATAGACGACACCCTAGAATCAAAATGAACTCATGCGATTCATAGGACTAGTTAACTATATTTCCCAGTTCCTACCACACCATGCCACTGTGACAGCGCCGCTCACAGACATTACTGGCAATGCAGAATTTGTCTGGACCCACACTCCTGACTAAGCCTTTACCAACATCAAGGAATTGATTAAAAATGCCAATGTTATACACCCTATTGACTACAGCACACCAGAACCGATATGGCTGATTACTGTTGCATCGGATATTGGAGTTGGAGCATGGGTTGTACAAGGAGCTTCCCATGAAATGGCAAGACCGGCAGCATTACACAGCAGGAAGTTCACTAATTCACAAATGAACTATAGGACAAGGGACAAGGAAGTCCTTGCTGTAATTGATGCTCTCGCCGCTTTCAACTACATTCGGATGGGCAATACCTTCACTATTGTTGCCGACTGCCAACCCCTCTCTAATCTTAAAACAGAAAGAATACTGGGAAGGAGAAGAACAAGATGGATAGGCGAGATCAGCAAATATGATGTCAAAATCATCTATAACCCAGGAAGGACGAACTATTTACCAGATGCTCTCTCCCACCTATATGAGAACAAAGAGCTCACAGACCCTCCTCTTGTTTATGACGACACAACACAAAGCGAAGACTGCCCTGACGACACCTCCTATGAATAAGAACCATTGATGGCTACCACCAGCTCTGGCACTTCCTCCAATCTATTGTCTTACACCATGTACAGAGCGGCTGGAACTGAACAAGGAAAGGACATTGATGACAAGTGGAAAGCAGATTGCACCCTCCGCAGTACACCTCCTCATGAACCTGAACAAAGTAGACTCCACCGGTCTCACTGTTACCTTGATACCTGCCCCTTTCACCAGACTGAAATTAAATTCAGCAACAGATACCAGCGACAGTATTATATGTCTGCTGACGATTCCAAAAACAGCAGTTTTGACACCGCAGAAGGAGCAGATGAGATGATAAATAACGATGGATCGACCCAACCTCCCCATACCATTAATCCTGTTCCAACACGGCACGAAGATCTAGAAGAACTCGAACAAGCAGCAGCCTACATCGATGCAATAGCTAACCTACACCCTGCACAGTCAGCCTCGCTATCTTCTCATCCCATAATCGATTCACGACCACTACACGGTAGACTCTTATCAGTATACAACAATGAAACCATTGTTTCAGCGATGCCCCCCACGATTCCGGAACATCGCCGACAACTCTATGAAAGCTTTGAAGAAGGAGAGAAAGCTTCAATCGAGCCAACAAGAGAATCTCTCATTGAAGATGAGTGAGATATTAGATCAACTACAGAAGAATTAACCTCCTCCTTCCGAAGTCAAATGATAGCAGGATATCGCCAGGATCCGATCTACTTCAAAGCTATGGATAGCTCCAGGCATGGAGACCTCGCCCTCTACAACATATCCAACAGAATAGTCTACACTAGCACCCATTATGGTGAACATTGCCTATACATCCTAAAAGGCCATATGTTCAAGGGAATGACTATTAGGGAATATGTCATCACCGAAATTCACAACAAAGGACACCAGAGTGCGGACCGCAACCTGTAATATGCCTCAGAATATATTTACTGGCCTGAAATGCCAAAGGACCTCCGCGCTTTCTTCAAACAATGTGAACTATGCCAGGCAAATAACGAATAAACATAACTACCTGAAAGGAAAGCATAGACCCTCCAACTACCATGTGAAATATTTGAATCATATGCCATAGATTTCGCAGGACCATTCGACAGGTCTACCAGATATGACACCATCTTGGTAGCTGTGGATCGGTTTTCCAGATACACATGGCTCATACCAATGAAGGTTACGGACTCCTCCAAAGATACCTGGAACAACCTCTAATGATATATATTTACCCCCCATGGGTACCCCTTATCTATTGTCAGTGATGCAGATCACTGTTTCACCACCAGATTCTGGAAGCAAACCTTGACATCCCTCGGGATCAACCACATTATGGCTTCCCGCGGACATCATGAGACTAATGGCCAAGCAGAACGAAAGATCCGTGAAGTCAAGACCGGAATTAGGAACATGATCAATGAACGACAAACCAACTGGAAACCAGCCCTCGTTGAACTTGCCGCATCTATCAATACCGGGTTTTCGGACACTTTGGGAATGTCTCCATACAAGGCAGTTTTCGGCAGTCAATACCCTCTACTACCTACACTTCTATTTAAGAACACCTCAGTCCCTGCCTCCAATGACCACCTAAACCGCCATCAAGCAATTCGGAATGATGCCTTCCAAGTAGTCAAACTGGCCTGATTCTGAAGCACCACGACAGCAAAGAAGCGATGATGCAAACATGTCCCTATCCTGTCAGGCTATATGCTCGTGGTATATGGAAACATGTTCATTACCAATTTTGGACGCAGCAAGAAATTACAACCCCAATGGCGAGGACCTTTTAAAATCTTATCCTTTGACTAGCATACAGAAAGCGACACTGTCCAGATGGATGGACACATGTACTGCCGCAATACTGCTCTTTTCCACGCCTCTGCTGTCAAGTGATTCCACCCAAATAACAACTCTAAGTTCCCTGTAAGAGCCCACTCCCGACCTGCACCTATCATCGTTGATAAGAAAGATGAATGGGAAGTTGAAGAAATGTGAGACCACTACCTTTGGCATGGCAATGATCAGTTCCTGGACTAATAGAAAGGTTATTCAAGAAGTGAAAACAGCTGAGAACTACAGGAAGGGGTAGAGTACGTGATGGATATGGTGAATGTTTGGTGGAAAGACAACATGTCAAACGAATCCCTCCTCCCAACGATGAATTACATGACCATATGCGGGACTCCTACAATGCCAGAAACTGAGGGATGCCATACAGAACTGGAACCTAGAGATGGATTTTGGGCCCCATACTTTGAGTCAGAATTCGAAAGTAGTGATGAGGAAAATCAAGCTATGGAGCTGGCTCTCAACAACCTTATCTGATCACCAATCACCATCTGAAGACCATAACGATGTTAAACTATGTGGAACTCAATTTGACACTGCGACAACAGATTGTTGGACTGTTGTTAAACCGCAATGTTATCCTACTTGAAGATTACTTTGAAATCTTCTGGATTGACTACTGTCCTTATTGCGACCAAACCTGAGTTGACGTACAGCCCGAATCTGGTATTCGTGACTATTGTGATTTATATTTCTTTGAATCTAAATATTTCCTTAGGATTTCTTCTTGTCCCTAGTGTGACACTTGAGATGAACAGGAGATAGCGGAGTTTGAAGCCTTTGATTCATTAGCCGATGTTTTTGATGATTATTAGGCTTTGCTTGTTTAAATAGTTGTTTTGTTTTGGGGAAGATAACGGGTAACGGTACTCGGCTATTGGTTTTGTTTTATGTTTTGTTTTAAGTATCGCTTTGATACTTGGTTTGTTTTAAGTATCGTTTGATACTTGGTTTTTTTTATGTTTTGCTTTAAGTCTCTCTTTGATACTTGGTTTGTTTTAAGTATCCTTTGATACTTGGTTTTGTTTTATATTTTGTTTTAAGTATCGCTTTGATACTAATTTAGTTTCACCAAAGTGTATCGATTGATACCTTTGATTAGTTTCATTTATGCTAGACATGAACAGATTTGTGTATTTAAAGACCCCCTGTTTCTACGATAGAAAAGGCAGACTTCGAAAGGCAGTATTTCAATATACTTTGTTGAACTATTACTTCTTTGTTCCTCAGTACACCTCCGAAGCCTCGTTTATTTCTCAGCTCTTGCCTCCTCTCTGGAAGAGCAGGCCACCTGCCAACTATCATATTTTTTACAGAAAGCATGATTACCACCTTGCGAACACGTTACATATATGCTCAAGGTGTTACTATTCTACCATCGAGTTGCCGACTATTATATTATAACTGGTAATTCATTAGCCCAATTAGTGCTAGAACACTTCAATAGAGCAGATGGGATAGAAATAAATAATCCAGAGAATACTAAAATAGGCAATGTATGACTTAGTAGCAAAGATATCATACCAGAAACTATTACTATATGAGGATTGTAACCAGTAGTTAGCCTACGATACATATCATAGTACTAGAATACAAAGTGAAATGATATACTCAAAATTCTGCAATGGAACT
>NW_003299111.1:525380-537061 GCF_000151645.1 Tuber melanosporum | reverse complement strand
GAATATGTTATGTGAAATGTCTATTGATATCTATCGCCATTATAATACATTTACAACTAAGTCAAAAATGTATACAAAGTATTGTAATAGTTAACCAATTTATAAAAATGACCTACCGTAATGGAATAGAAGGAACAACTACTTTGAAAGAGGTAGCTATAGCCTTTATACAGGTAGTATAGAAGCTAAATACGTTACCATCCAAAATTTCCATCAAGATTGATTTAAGTTTGTAGGAAAATTCGGAAAATCTGTATACAAATCATTGGACATAAGCAGGAATATGTCTATAGTATAGTACCCACCAACGGATGGAGAAACTCAGCAAATCAACTAAAGGCTGGAATGATTCTGGGAAAGTATTGTCAATTATGATCAGGAAGACAGGTACTAGCAGTTACCGGTAGTAAAAGATTAGTACAATCATATGGCAACCAATTTCCATATTGTGACTATTCTTGGCAAATTATGGTTTACATCTACAGATTGGATAGATCAAAGAGCTTCAACCACAAAATTGAGTAGCAACTATTTATATAAACTGGATAACTACTAGCAACAAACAAGTAAGATAATCTGAATGCATAAACCCTTTTGAATTATTAGTAATCCTCTAGATTTCTCTTTGTTGGATCAAGAGTTATAGAGATTTATAGTAGGTGATAGAGAAAGATTGGAATCATGACACCTTCGCCAAACATGGCCCATGGATAAAACTGCTCATTTCTTCAATAGATGAGACCGTTGGGGGAGACTGCTTTTAACTTAACAATAAGGATATAAGTCTTCTAACTCTGAGGTTCACTTAATGAGTATAAGAAATAATATCGATCCCAATTGGCATGAGAGTAATTACTAAAACAGATGAGATTGGTTCAGTGTCTCCAATTGTTCTCACTGCAGCAAAATACCTGATTTTGCAAGTTTAAGTTAAAGGAGGGACATAATATGTATTAGAGACAGATGAAGTACACAACTACGATGACATAGAATATAAATATTTAAATACCTCTCAAGCTGTTAGATATCATTAAGCAATAAAGAACACACCTTAATAATATCATATAAATTCTACAATTGTATTTTACTTTACCTTGCTGTTCTCAGATATAGATGAAACCACTAACTTGTTGACATATTATAGACAAATCTCCATCTACAAACAAATCTTGACAGGCCTTGATTATTCAGAGTTTATACAGATCATCTAAACCTAAAAGAATCAACAACAGATATGTTCAATGCAACTAGATTCACAGGATGCCTAGGACATATGGGACATGAGCAACTGACTCTCTGACTTAGTCCTTACAGCTTAAGTATTTAATACCACATTTCTTTTTGTTGAGGTATATTGGGATTGGAACTATTTATTGATTAGTATACTACATTCTTTAGCTTAACCATTGCACAATCTATTCGCACAAGTAGTAATTCAGAAATCTGATTCTTTAGTATGTATATATAGCCTGTCAACATACTTTACCACTCTCAATTTTCAATAAGACCTAGTAGATTTGATAGGCTAGTAGTACCATTTGGGTGTTGGAGATGGCTAGGATAGGTAATGTATTAGGAAAAGATAAATAAAGTTAGGTTAATTAGTTTTATATCCTATGCAATATTTAGAAAGCATTGTAGCATACCTTACTATAATAAGCATACGGCTTGGCTCATTGAGATGGTCAGTACAATTGTGATGCAAGACATTTTATTGTTGTTCAATAATTTTCGGAATAGAATGTACAAATTGATTAATTGGTAATCGAATGATTAAAAGCTAAGAATTTATATAATGAGTTATAAATCTACGACAGAAATACCTCAAAAGAATAATTTACTTTCCCATTGAAAATGAACCCAGATACTAAATTTAGAGTATTATTTGAATTTAGTTCTGAATCTGGTAATCAAATTGGCCAGATGTCTTGCGTTAAGTCAGCATGACTAGCTTTAGTATATACTACATCTTGTTACGCATTGTGAATATTATTATTTTTAAAAAATGGGCACCTCCAACTGTTGCCTCAAATGAAGCTTCTACGCATTCCACGGATTTCACTTGTCAAATGTAAGCAAAACATCTGTTTCATCCATAACTACAATACTGTAGTAATGGCATATTACAGGGAATGTTAAAGTTATATAGTTAGTCCAGGAAACAGGTTATAATCTGAACTGGTCTAGTTCCAGTTATCAAATCTAACAGTGTGTGCGCAAATAGGTACTATCCAATACTAGAGATCACTACTGCTCTCGCAAGCGTCACATTCAAAATCAACATTTTGTAAACTCAATCTGCCACTTGCTGAGTTTGAGGCTATCTGATATACATATAACATGGTCCATAAGTCTGTTCTTACTTGTTGGAATGCTTTCCAAGTTGTATACTCTAAGATATATTAAAATTCTGTGCTTGTATGCTCAATTGTAATTCTTCTGTTGCCTCTATTGATAATAGGACGGTGGACAAAATGTGTTGTTTACGAAATTTTAGTCAACTGTGTTTACAAACTAAATCACACTTTCCAGTATCAAGGTATTGTTTATTTTTGTTCTTACTTTCCCTCAAGAGGTGATTATTATCCTACCCTAAATTCATATGCGCCCATCTTTCACTTCCCCCGCATGTGCTATTTCTCCCAGAGAACTATCTAAACGATAAAAACATTTGCCTTTCCATGGCTAAGAGATTGTAGGTACAGGTATCTTAATATAGGTATAGGACTGAAATATAAAAGATCATTCAGACCAGAGGAAGGAATATTGTCGTACGCAAGGAAGGTGTAAAGTACAATCAGTTATTACCCCGAGCTGGCTACAAAGTCAATAAGAGAGAGCTCCGGGGATGCTTCAGTCATTCTTAATATATTGATGCAAGATTATAGTGTTTCTAGAGCCTGGGCAAGATCCATAGTCAAAGGGACGTCTAACCCCACCAACACATCAGGGTGTGATGGGCTAAACACGGTGTACAGCCTTTCCACCCAGAGCCAAGCCCACATTTGGAGGCATGTACGTGACAAGCAGAGTCTTCATTAGGCCGTATCCATAGCAAAAATAAATTACGACCGGATTCTGGTTAAGAGCAAGCTAATGAGTGATCTTTCATAACCAGTAACACCTCAGCAGCTACTATTTCGGCTTGGATAAGGCGTTATCTACACAGCCCTGATACATACTCCCATAGGAAGAGGGAAAACCTGATTCGCACGGAGTAACGAAAGAAAAACTGGCTTGAAAAGAGAATTCATAAGGAGCAAAGAGAATAACAAGAAATAAGCTACGAGAGAACTTCAAGACTTGATGCATAATCTCAATCCCATAAATGACGCCGCCACAGACGCCATACAAAGGAAAATAAACTGAAGTTAACAAACACAAGCTCCCACAGATAGCAAAATGCGTGGACTGGTACTTTTGTGTAGCACCGTAGCAGAAGACCTTATTTGATAAAAAGAAATGTCGTGCAGGGTAGAGTCAGTAGTTCTGTGCACAGCGACGAGAGGGAAGAAATGGTGTTGATAAATATGATTCTGGAGATGTAGAGTTTCTTAGGTGGATGGCAGATAGCTTGCCATATCGCGAGATACAAAGATAGAGGGGATGTACTACCCTAGATGTAGAGGCCAGGCGGTGCTGGTAGATATTTCGGTCTGTAATAGCACTATCACACCAGCATGGCGACACCTAGCCGCCCACCAGACTGGTGTCCTGCCACAATAGTCTCGCTTGTTAGGATCAATGCCACCCTGTCCTAGTAGTATCTGGACTATGCGTTCATCCCCGTTGGAGGCTGCCCAACTAAGTGGT
Source organism: Tuber melanosporum (assembly GCF_000151645.1). Classification (NCBI taxonomy): domain Eukaryota; kingdom Fungi; phylum Ascomycota; class Pezizomycetes; order Pezizales; family Tuberaceae; genus Tuber; species Tuber melanosporum. The sequence continues at coordinate 533,248 of NW_003299111.1, read as the reverse complement.
GTTCGGCCACGGCTATCAGCTTTGTCAGGGGTGACGCCATCGCATTGGAGCAGCATTATCACCACTGCCCTGTGACCGCACCCGGCAGCATATGAGAGGGGTGTTCTACCGATGTTGTCTGATTTGTTGGGGTCAACATGGTACTGTCCGAGCAGCATTTGAACGCCTCTCTCATACCCATACTGAGCAGCAATCGAGAGCGGTGTCTCCCCGTAATTATCCGGTTGATCGGGGTTGACGTCTTCCCGTTTGAGGAATATTCGGACCACTTGCTCGCACTCACGTTCAATCGCAATAGGGAGTGGTGTTCGTCCATCGTCATCCGGTTTGTTAGGATCAACATCGCCACGCCCGAGAAGCAAGTTTACCATTCCCGCATGCTCAGTCTCAACAGCATGCACGAGTGCGGTTCGGCCATCAATGCATGGCTCATCAGGCCTGATACCATCCACTTTGAGCAACATTCGCACCATGTTCTCATACTCATATTTCACAGCAAGCGAAAGCGGTGTCCGACCAATGTTACCGGGTTTGTTGGGGTCAATGTCGTCACGTTCGACTAGCATTTCGACTATTTCCTCATATGCATTGTCGACGGCAAGGACGAGTGGTGTCCTTCCGTGATTATCTGGTTTGTTGGGCTCGATGTCACCCCGTCGGAGTAACAATTGCGCTACTTCCTCGTTTCCATACCAGGCAGTAAGAGCAAGAGGTGTTCGGCCGTCGTGATCTGATTTGTTGGGGTCTACTTTGATCCGTTCGAGTAGCATTTGCACCACGACTGCATCGCCATCCCAAGCGGACAAAATGAGTGGTGTTCGGCCGTCGTCATGTGTTTGGTTGGGGTCAAGGTCATCCCGGCCTAGTAGCATTTGAAGCACCTCCTTGTACCCACGCTTCACAGCAAGCACGACTGGTGTTTCGCCGTCTTGATCCAGTCTGTTGGGGTCAATATCACCGCGGTCGAGTAGCCTTTGCACTACGCATTCGTTTCCAAGCCTGAGAGCATTCGAGAGTGGTGATCGGCCTTTATTATCAGAGTGGTTTGGGTCGACATCGTCGCGTGTGAGCATCAATCGTACCACGTCTGCGTGTTCATTCAACACAGCCCAAGCGAGTGGTGTTCGGCCGTCATTATCCGGTTGATTGGAGTCGACCTGGTCGCGTTCGAGTACCATTTGCACCACTACTGCGTGTCCATTGAAAACAGCCCAAGCGACTGGTGTTCGGCCGTCGTGATCTGGTTCGTTGGGGTCGACGTCGCGCTGTCCGAGTAGCATTTGCACCACAACTCCATCTCCATCTTTGTGGAGTGTTCCTCTATTGGGATTGGATACTTTTATATTCTCACGGCTTCATCAAACATTTTTTGTTTCCCTGACGAACTTTACTTTTACGTTGTTTCGTTCACTGGGGTCGTTGACGGTGTGTTTTCCTCTCACTTTGAACGGTATTCGAAAGGGAGATATCCAAGGTTTAGCCTGGTAGTCTTTCGGTACCGTTTGAGTGAGGGAGCATGGCGTCTCCTTCGCCCGAACCTTTGCCCTCTATGGGCCCTAGTTCCCCCTCTCCCTCCTCCGATTCCTCTATCATGAAGTGTGTTCGACTCGCCGTTTTTGCCATAAGAGGCACCTTTCCAAGTCCCACAAGTGTGGGCAACCTAATTGTTCTGGGGGTGTGGGTGAGGCGTGTATGCATACGCGTCGATTTTGTTTGCTGTGCGAGCAATCTGACCACTTCACTGGCTACAACCAGTGCCCTGCCATCCTTGCCGCCTCTTCTGTTCCTTCCTCCCTTGCTTCGGGTGCTGCAACTCCAGTGGTTGCAGACGATACGTTAAAGAGATTTGGAGTTGCCGATAAGTCAGTCAACAGAATGATCCGCCACTGCCGTGGTAAATTCACAACCCCTCAGTCTGACCGAATCATCCGTGATAAGGAGGCTGCCACTACCGCAGCCAAGGGTAAGACTGTTCCCTCTTCCTTCTCTTTAAGCTCCCACCCGTCTACTAAAAAAGCCACCGTTCCAGTTAGCATTTTGAAGAAGCCCATTTCTGGTGCTTCTGGATCAGCTGAGGCCCCGTTTTAATGCGGATTACAGCCTTAGCGATCAATGTGGTGGTGAGTGTTGGCAATCAGTCGCTGGCGTTGGATTTATTTTCCTATGGTAATATATTTTTTGTTATTGATCTCCCTGTTGGGAATGGTGGTTGTCATGTTGCCCATGAGGTGGAGGGCTTTGATTTGTTTTTGTTTGTTTTGAGATATGGGGTAGAGGCATATCTTCGTTAGATGTTGAGTGGGCTATTTGAAGTCAGTGGACACGATGCGATATGGGCAATGGTGGACTAGGTACACGAGCGTGTGGCATGTTGTGTGGGAGGGGTCTACTTGAATGCAGGTACGGTTAAGGCAGACTTTGTAAAGGCTTGTGAGGATATGATTGGGTGTGATGTTTTGCTGGGTGACTTTAATGCACACCACAGTTACTGGAATGCTTCCGGCGACCCGAAGGTTAATAATCATGGAAGCTGGCTGTTCAGTTATATATAACAACAGCAACTGGGCATTACACTTCCCCAACAGCGTACCTTCTGTAATGTCAGCAGTATTGATCTATGATTATGGAAGGTCTGACCGAGATACCACTGATATGTTGATGCTGCTGGGTTAGAGCACTGTAGGCAGATAATTCAGTGGTTAGCTGATGTTCCTGCAATGGGGATGCGACCCAGACCGGCATGGAAGAGGGCCAAGTGGTACCAGGTTGCTATAGGTCTTGAATGGCTTAGGTCACCTGACAATGAACAGTTGTGGGGGGGTATTAGGGACATAGTTGATGGGCTGCCTCGCTGTGGCATAGGTAGAAGTCACCGTGGGGGGTGGACCAATGAGCTTGAGAGGATGAGGCAGGATTTTCAATGCCTGCGACGAATACGACGTGAATATGTTGGCTCAGTGGACTATTGGGTGGCCCACAACGTGTACAGGTACATGATCGTGAAAGCTCATTACGACCACACCCGAGATCGGCTAGTAGAGGCCAAGAACCCCAGAATATTTCACCTCGCCTGAGCTATCGAAACACGATGGACGTTACCGCCGATGATGAACGATGACGGCATTCGTGTTGGTGATCATCAAGCTGTAAGTAATCTCATTGCCGAACAGCTTGAACCTATTCCCGTTATCCCGTGGACAATACCTCTGGTGATAGAATGGGAACCTGCCGTGGATATCATTATGGCAATTGGCCGGAGTCCAGGCAACACAGGACCAGGGATGGACGATATTGGTTATCCGCTTATCTGGTTTTGGCACCACCGAGATCCTGTCACCGTACAATGTCTTGTTGATTATGGGTTGTGCCAGGACATTGAGGACTGGCACTTGGCGCAGGTAGTCCTGATCCCTAAGGCCGACAAAACTCGTTACGACATCGTCAAGTCATGGAGAATGATCCACTTGCTGCCGAGGTTAGCCAAGGTTGCGGGGTGTGTTGTGCTTATGAGACTCACTTCCTGCATTAACCTTGGTGATACACAGTTCAGATCCAGATGTAAACGAGGCTGCCACGATGCTATCTCGGTTGTATATGAGTTCCTTGCCCATAACAAGTACCTCAAAGGTGCTTTGGTTTCCATTGATCTGCAAGGAGGCTTTGACTTTATTGACTTGGATCTGCTGTCGGATTTCCTCCTGGTGCGGGGTTGTCCAGCAATACTCTGTGCTTGAGTTAGGAGGTGGGCCTTGCGACGTGTGGTGCAATTCCGGTTCAATGGATGCATATCCCAGTAGTATCAGACAACGAAGGGAATACCGCAGGGTTCACCATTATTTTCCTTTTTATTTGGCATATATGTTGCCGATATATTTTCACCTAGGCTTCGATACCAACCTTTGCTAAGGAGCATCGTGATCAGTTACGTCGATGAGGGTGTTATTACGGCAGCTACAGACTCTGTCAAATCTATCCTGCAACACGTTGTGGAACTATTTGAGGACTGCAACATGGTAGCAGGATTGAGGGGTATGGGGTTCAGTCTGATCAAGACTAACTGGCTGGGTCTTGGAGATGTCAGCTGGCAGGCATTGCAGTTGGACGGGAACGATATAGAGCCATCAGAAGATTTAACGATCCTTGGCTATCGGTTTAACTGCTTTGGAAACATGTCTGCATAGGTGGGATACTGGTTGGATAGAGGGTTGGGTGTTAGGAGAAGTATATCTGAGTTGGGGAGGAGGTTTGGTTCTGTTGGGGGATTGGGTGCATGGGAGACGTTTCAGCTTTTCCAGTCCACATATTTGCCGATGGTCTATTATGGCCTTGAGTTTGTAAACGACTTTGGGCCGTACCTGAAGCGAATTCAGGTGCTTGTTAATGACTGTTTGAGGAGTCCTTTCCGCTGTCCGATCAAGGTTGCCAACAATATTTTGATGGCTGAATTTCGTACAGTGCCGGTTGCCCTACAAGGACGATATCTGCAGCGTTGATGCTATAGCCCCATGATCAATTACAATTACTGTACTGACCATCCGTAGTTTGGTTCGGTCCGTGATCAATGGGCTGACCAGGATATGGTTCCATATATCCTATGGTGTCAGATATGAGATTACTACGCCTGTGGATCACCTTTCCTACTACGGTTAAGGAGGGTGCTGCTGGCCGACATCACCGGTTGCTGGAATACTGGTTGACAAAAGAAACGCTCATCATATATACCGATGGGTCTAAGACTTCGCTCGGGTGTGGAATGGCTTGGGTGGTCTGTGAAGGTGGCATGTAACCAGAGGCTCGTGGACGCGCTGTACCTCTTGGTTGGTCTATCGTTGAGTGCGAGCTGCTAGTGATTGTGAGTGTGCTGCGCGAGGTGTCACTGTATTATAGTGGTACCATTGACCTGTTTACGGATTATGCGAGTACTCTATCCCTCATTTGTGATATGTCACAGGAGAGTGAATCTGCGGGTATGTGGGAGGCGTTATGACCACTTATCAACTGCTTCCAGCAAGTCAACATCCGATGGGTTCCCGGGCATGCTGGAATACATGGCAATGAGCTGGAGGATAAGATGGCTAAAGCGGCGGTATACTATAGGCCTCAACCTCGACACTGGCAAGACTTGTGCTTTGGCATAGGACACTCCATAATGGCAAAGGACAAAAGGAAGTGAGAATGGTTGCGGTGGCAGAAGGATGAAGGGCACAGCTATTACGAGCGGAAGCCACAACCACCCATTCACTTGCATGGGCTGACTCGGATGGACGCGTTTGGGCTGCTACGGATTTGATCGGGCACCGGCATGGTTGACCATGATGACTGTATCGGGAAGGATACGGGTCGACATTGGACCGAGGGTTCTCGTTATGACAATCTACAGCCAGATAAGCTATATGATGATCCACAGATCACAGCTGGGAAGACGTGGTGGACTTGGCATGATTACCTAGGACTAGGTATTCCGTAACCTCTTTCCGTGGTACATGGCGAGAGGATAGTTGCCAGTAACCCCTTTGACCACAGACTGGATGTGAACCGTGGGGGAACCTTGACCGTTGTAACGGATCACATGTTTGACGACCACCCAATCAGACATAAGGGTAATATGGCCCAATATGTGTTTGCATTGTTCGAGAGGCCCAACATGTGTGCGTGTTGTGACCGGATGCTCACATCTGAAAGGGCGTTCCGTAAGCACTTCACGAATCATCCGGAGTGTGCTGATGCCTGGGCTGGGGTATACTGGGAACAGATGGTTGGCCTGTGGCACGAACCTGACTACGCCACGAGGAACAGCTTGGTCATTTTTTGGGCCATGAAGATTGCCCTTTTTGGTGTATGTTGCCCTAGCTGTACCACTGTGTATGCAACCAGGAACGCAATGATAAGTCATGTGAGGAGACGGTATGGATGCTGGGATAAATTGTTTGATTTGCTTTGGGCATGGGCTGGTGATAATTTGGATGTGTTGGAGGGCGATATTGGGAGTAGGGGTGCGAGGCATGAAGACGCATTAATCTGGGATCCCGCTAGTCGGGACGAGCGCCCGTGAGCATGCTGGTAGTGATTTTTGGATTTATGTTTGGTTGGAGGGCTGTGAGATGAATTTGTTCATGGTTGTGTTTTATTTTATTTTTAGTTTTAGTTTTGTGTTTTGCTTGTAGATGCCGGGTCGGCGATACAAGGATAAATAAATTATATTGAACATCTCCATTGAAAGCGGCCCAACAGAGTGATGTTCGGCCGTTGATATCTGGCTGGTTGGGGTGGGAACCGCCCTGGTCGAGTATTATTTGCACAACGACTGCGTGTCCATTCATAGCAGCCCAGTTGAGTGGTGTTCGGCGAACGTTAACATGCGCGTTGGGGCCAATAGCAGACTGTTGAACGTCCACTTTCATCAACTTCCTCACAATATCGAATTGGTGGCCTACAAACGAGGTCAGCTGCGGGGATAAAATGCGATAAGATAACGAAGATGTTAGATATCCTAAGGAGGGGAGATGGCCAACTATAAATACAAAAACAGAAAAGCAATGGCGCTGTGCGTGCACAAGTAGAAAGGGCTGTGCCCGCGCACACCACTGTAAAACCAGTCTCAGCATGGCAACAAACCTGACCTGCATCACCTTAATGTACGCGCATCTGGCGTACAGTATGCGAGGTGAGGGCTAGGTATGGGCTCGACAGTATCTGATAGATGGGACCTCATGATCGGAAGGTTGATTAAATTGCTTGACAAGGATCAGGTGATCGAGCTGTGATCGCGTGTAGTCCACTATGACCGAGACCTCCCGACCACAATCCACATTTCCTTACTACCATGACAATATGTATGCGAACAGCTCGCGGAAACCCTAGTTCTCAACCAACTCAAATTTAAACTTGAGTAGGTTTAAACAATCGGCACAGCCATAAACCCTCCGTATTCCGGTATGTTGAACCCACAGCTACCTTATAGCTATTCTCTCGTGGTGGCACCCTGAGATAACCCATTTTGAAGTGGGCAGGTAGTGTAGACCTTGTGATCAATTTTGCATCATAAGGGCACCAACCATGCCACCCGCCATGCTGGAAGAAACTTTGTGAGTGAAGAAAAAGGCATATTAGCCATGTGAAATGAGAGGGAAATCTGGTTCAAGGATCAATGGTAAAGTGTATAGTCGAGGATATGTGGATATGTGCGCACGGAGTAGTGAGTCTGTATAAAAACAGGTGATAAGACATTATTACCAATAGAGAAGGAGACCGATGTATATTTTATATAGATTAAGTGACAGCGCATAATCAAGCGATAGTCCTGGTCGTGCAGCTTAAGCAAGTCATGAGGGTCTTGCTCGAGCATGATCCGATCGCGTGACGCTTATGATCGGGATTGATCTAGCATGATCCAAGCGAGCAAAACTCAAGCATGATCACATCATTGCGCGTGGCCATTGGTAGCCAGAGTACGACATCATATATAGGATTAATCCATCTCCTTGTACTGGCCATTGTGTTCTCTGACAGTCCCCTAACTCTACTAAATTTTATTAACTAAACTGGTAACCATCGCAAATGATGCAAAGTGTCAATCACTGAACTGAGAAAGCTTAATAAGATTAAACATTATACAACATCCTCCACGCCAGAACCAGAATCGAAGTGGATATTTTGTTATTGTTAGAGATAAATAGCTCCAAACCACTTAGGTTCGCCTTGATTACACTCAATCTAAAACAAACATAGCTAGAAAGATATTCTTCGTAAATTAGCAGGGGGAGTCCAGTAAATTGGTGTTAAGCCACAATGTTATTTTGTATCACTAAGACCCTGATGGAACACTAAAGTATGGTCCACCACGATGGGCATTCTAGCAAGACTCAGTT
>NW_003299111.1:519679-525264 GCF_000151645.1 Tuber melanosporum | reverse complement strand
TCAGCCAATCGTGGCGAGGTAAGGGATTGCACGAATCATCGCAACCTATCCAAGGGAAACCACCAACACAATTTGGATAATAGATAATGAAATTATCACAAGACGTATTCAAATTACTATCAATATTGCACTTTATGCTCAACAATTTCTGTCAAACTACCCAGTAGACATGTCTATCTGCTCAGGCTACTAATATACATATAAAACTCTTGATGTACATCCCCGTCACTTACTTGAAGTCATCAGAATGCTTATGACAACTTTACTAGATCTTTGTAACTGGGTCATAGAACGTAAACTCCTTCAAGTGACACATTATGGCTCCACCGAGGAGTGCCACGTCATGTTTTTATTGGTAGTTGTCCATGGAAGGAAAGATTGAGAGACCCAGGAAGCGTCCCAATATAGTAGAGATACAGTGTGAGGGCAAGTAGATATCATCTTAGAAAATGATGAATTTTGATAGATAACATTCTAACAATTGGTTAGACACTTTCACCATATTTTACATCTCTTGCAATCTTGTCTGAATCTTCCATTCCCTTTTCAAGTGTTACAGCTTTTCCTAACAATTTTCTCCAGTGAGAAGTACTCTCTATATAGACATAGTACTAACAGTTTCTGCAATCTCATTCTATACCTCTAATTTGAAACTCTTATCAGACTATTTGCCTTATCAGATTGCTTGAACAAACTCATGCAATAAAACTGTTGTCATTTCTGGGGATCAGTCAATTGGCCAAGCAGGTAGCTTTCTTTAGTTCAATTTCTTTTGGCTAAATTATGTAGGAACAGTAGTGTTGTCAGAAATAATACAAGCATTATCAGGGTTTGAGCTCTTTATTTCCGTTAGCAATGAGAATAAATGTATTATTCTAGACCAAGCAGCTTGTCTTGATTGACAACCAGAACTAAGCCTAGACTGTGAAAAGTCTGGCACAGCTTTCTGGGGGAATGGTGGCAAAGGGCTGTTGAAAGACATTGCCAGAATAGTAAAGAGATGGCATGTGGAAGGCTGCATGAGTCTCTAGGTATATTCTTCAATCTTGGCCCAGCAGAACGCTGGTGGTAAATCTCAGTAGTGAGTGCTCGAGTGGTGGGTTATGAGCATGAATTCTCAATTCACAAGTTATAGGTAGAGGAAAGATAAAGGAAAGGGTTTTCTTTGAAAGTGTGATTAAAGCTTATTCAAGCAATGAGGATCCCATGTTAACAAGAAAACTTTCATAGGTCAACAAAGCATTAATTGTGTTACTAGGAATAGTTCTCCTCATAGCAAGGAATGGTTGACTGTTTCCAGACATTAGATGATTTCTGAATACAACAGTTGCCCATTCTTCTGTTCCAACCATAAGAGCAAATTAGGAGTAAATTTATTGTGATAAGGAACAAAGTTAAGTTGAGCCACTAAGTGCCTTTGAGTGGTCAGCCACTATACAAGAGTGCACTTGTTTACAAGCGAGTGAGAAACCAAGTTTTGTAAGGCTATCACAACTGTGCAACAGATTGTGGCCACAGTGGTAGCTTGCCAGCCACAGCTGAGGGCAGCTCACTCACTGAGAAACCTTGGCACTCTTCTGGTGCTCCTACCAGCTGAAAATGACTTGCTCGTATAATATGACTCGAGGCTTAATACAGCTTGTTGTGGCTTGACAGACATTTTTATATGTCAAGAATAAGATGTAGCAGAATATTGTAACTCAATAAAACTTCTCAATTTATGCACAATTAAACTTCCAAATTAAAAGGTCAATCAAGTGAAATGCAATCCTTAATGTTAATAGAGCTTTAATGTTGAAAGTAACTTATCATCTTAATGTAACCTGATGGTTCAACATCCTTTATACAGGCAATTAGTACTTTTATATATAACTGAAGCTGGATGGGTTTAATGTAAATTGTTTCACATTATGGCTTGATAGTTGAATCAAATTTGACATCGGAAGGAAGAATTACTATTGAACTTTAGAATAACAGTATTGCGAAAGTGAAGGCTAAAGCACAGCCACAGAAAGGACAAAATGAAAAGAAAACAGTTCTGCATGCAGAGCAGAAGCTGCTTCTTAATGATTTAAAACTTGAAGTAAAAAGGAAACTGTAAAGTGTGCAGAAGGTGCTAATCAAGTTAACAGTTAAAGCTATGACAGTTGGCAGGTGGCCTGCTATACCGGAGAGACGGCAAGAGCTGAGAACTAAAGGAGACTTTGTGGTATACTGAGAAACAACCAGGTAACCATTGAACCAAGTATATTGAAATACTGTCCGTTGAGGTCTGCCTTTTCCATGATGGAAACAGGTGGTTTGTAAATATACAAATCTGGTCATAGCTAGTATCAACTGAACTAATCAAAAGTATCAAGTTCTACACTTTGGTCAAACAAATCAGTTAGAAGGATGACGCCAGAGGAGGATCGGAGGGATTGTCTATGGTTATGGGCTCGAGGTATACTAAATAGAATAGCTAATAGTGACAGTCCTATCGGGTGAATGATATGATGTTCTGCACATGACTATCATGTCTAGTGTTAGTGTACTTTGAAGTACACGATATGTGGCCACATCAGATGTGTATATAGTCTGCCTGTTTTACCTCCCTCCAGAGGATGGGTTATATGGAAAAATAGCACAGTGTCAGTGAAATTTCTGAGTTCCATGTCATTACTCTTTCAAGTGTCTACTACTGCGATATACAGAAACTGCTAGTACCAACAAAATCAAGTATCAAACCAATACACGAAACCCATCAGAAATAGGAACAAAATATCAAACGATATTTCAAACAAACCAACGATCTAACTGATACTGGAAACAATACATAAATAAAAGCTGAGTTGGAAATGATACTTAAAACAAACCAAGTATCAAGCAATACTTGACACAAAACATTAAACAAAACCAATCACCTAATACCACTACCGTTACATTCACTAAAATGAAATATTTGTTTATCAAAAGTAGAGTCTTAGAAACCAAAGGCTTCCGTTTCCACCATAAGCTCTTAATCATAAGTGTTGAACCAGGGAAACAAAGAAGTCTTATAAAAACATTGTGACTCTAAGAAGTCTAGGTCAATGTAGTAACAAATACTAGATTCATACTTTATGTCTACTTAAGTGTTGATGCAATCAAGGTATTAGCCCACAAAGAGGATAGCAAAGTAATCTTCAGGTTGAATAATATCGCGGTTTAACAACAAGCTAACAAGTTGTTGTTACAGCCTCAAACTGAATTTCACATAATTTGATATTATTATGATATTTCAATAGTGAAAGGTGACTAGACAAGATTGGCGAGTACTCATTCCAGAGCCTTGTTTTCCTCGTCGCTGCTTTTGAATTCCAATGGAAAGTATGGTGTGTAAAGTCCATCCCGGACCTCTTGTTCTACTTGCCATCACTCGGCTTCCTGTATTATTTATGTTTACAATATCGCGATGTAAGTAAACATTGGTGGTAGAGAATCTTATGGTATGTTTTCTTCCCTCCACTAGTTAACCATATCGATAGTATACTCCAGCACTTCAAGTAGTTCCCTGGTGCTTTCTCTTGTTGGCCTATCTTTCTTTTTGATCAGGAACTGATAATTTCCATGTTCAAGGCAAATGCCACGGATTTCTTCGACTTGCTACTCATCCTTCTTATCGATAATAATAGGTAAAGGATGAGAGTGGGGTCTTACAGGGTACTTAGTGTAATTATTATGTTGGAAACATTTCACAGTGCAGGCAAGGAAAATGGCAGTATTGTGGCGGTACATACATCTATCCATCTAGACAGTCTAGTTTTCTATAGGCTCATGAAAGGATAAGACCTTGAAAGGTCCTCGCCGTCATAGTTGTAGTTTCTTGCGACATACAATATTGGTAATAGACATGTTTCTATGGACTATCAGCAGATTGTCTAGTAGAATAGGTACAAGTTTGGGGCATCGCTTCTAGGCTGTAGTTGCACTACTGAATTGTGCGGCCATAACAGCCCTCAAAGCATCATTCTGGATAGCGTGATTGAGATTTAAGTTTCTATCAGAGGCAAGAATAGTGGAGCTTTTGAATAGGATTGTAGGCAGCAGAGGGTATTGGCTAGGGAAGAATGCCCTATATGGATATGCTCTCCCAATATCCCAATATCCAGTACAGATACATAGGGCAAGCACAGCACGGGCGGGTTCCCAATTTGTCTGTTATTCTTTAGTAATATTCCTAATTCTGGTCTTGACCTTTTGCATCATTCACTCAGCTTAACTATTAGTCTCGTAATAACCATAAGCCATGATAATCAGGCTCATCCCTAACGAAGTCATACTTTGTTCCAAATTGTGACTATGAAATAAAGATTGGAATTACTGACAATTTATAATGGGTATTGATGGGGGGTAAATAGTGATTGCTGGAGGCAATTCCAGGATTCTTGGGAGGAGATGGCTAGATTCTTTGCTATAAGCCATGTGCATCTGGAAAATCTATTGACAGCTACCAATATAGTATCATCACTGGCAGACTTGTTAAATACTCCTGTGAAGTCAATAGCAAAGGATTCAAATATCTCGCAAGGTAATTGGAATGTCTAGGATTTCTCTTCATATATTTCTGTTTGTTTCTTATTCACCTGGCAGAGGTGCCATTGTTTAAGCAAGTCGCAGAAATCCTTCTCCATTTTGAGTTTATAAACATATTCTGAGAGGTATTGGAGGTTGCATTCGGCAATGTATTATTCTTTGTTGTGGATTTCAGTAATAACCTATTCCCTAATCGTCATTCTATTGAACCTATGGTTCTTTGAGATGCATAAAGAATATTTACCAGAGTGAGTAGTTGAATAGACTATTCTGCTAGATATGCTGTAGGGGCCAACATTCCCATATCTGGAGCTGTCCATACCTTGAAAGTAGATTTGGTCATGGCAGTATTCTGCTATTATTTGGCTTTGGAAAGATGATATTAATTCCTCCATAGTTGATCAAACATCTCCTTCACCCTCCTTGAGGGATCTTCTTGTTGATTCGATACTATGTTTTGCTCCTTCAAAGGTTTCATAGAGCTATTGGCGATGGTGTGGAATCGTGAGTAGCATGACAGGCATGCCCCATCTCATCATTATATAGAGGCAAGTATCTGCCAACACGTGGTCTTAAATCCATTATGGAGATGATCATAGTAGCGCTGACCATAGGAGGTGTAGGTAGGATGTTGCCTCTAAATAGTATACTGCTTTATCTTGTTGTTCAAGACTTTGATATTATCTAGGAGCAGGATTAAGTGTAAGGAGTTGTTGGATCGATCCATGATTGACATTGTCAATCATTTGTTATTCTTCTTTTTTTTGTTGATTGTTGATACTATTCCTTTTGGAATCTCCAGCTCAGGTATAGTATTGTCGCTGGTATTTCTTACCGAATTTGGTAGCGTTGGGGGTAGATGCGGGCGCTGGGCTGTTGTTTCCTTTGTTGCGCGTTGATGTTATGATTGTTTTTGTGGCAGGTGGCCCGCGAGGGGGATTTCTTTAAGGGGGGCCCAGGGCTGGGGGCCGTATCTCATACCGTACTCCGATTACTTTAGTTAATAGGTGAGATAGTAGTTGAATAAAAGG
>NW_003299111.1:518415-519529 GCF_000151645.1 Tuber melanosporum | reverse complement strand
GAGCGTCTGGTTCTCATAAATAGAGTGCAGAGCATCAGGTAAATAGTTAGTTCTTCCTGGTATGTAGATAGCTTTTGCGTAGCATTTGCTGATTTCTCCTCTCTATCATGTTCTTTTCTGGCCACACATCCTAGTGGTATTCAGATTAATAAGAGGTTAGCTGTTAGTAACTATGACAAATGTGTCACCCATCAATATGTGGGTCAAAGCGGTAAGTGCATGGATCACTATAATGACCTCCTTGTCGATTCTTCTATCATTCATCTATGAATTAGGAAACTTCTTGCAGTGCAATGCTGCCAGTGTTGCCAGTTCAGGTGATGATTCTTAACCAACCTATGCTCCCACTCCAATATCCGATGTATCAGCAATCAGCCAGATTAGGTCTGATTTATTGTAGTCAATAAGTCATAAAATGTTGGCATTCTTGATCAATTGCTTAATGTTAATAAATCCTTGGTCATGAGTATGGGTCCAAAATAATTCTACATTGCGTGTAAAGTCAATGAGAGGTGTAATCACTATGGTTTGATGTGGTAGAAATTGGGAGACGTAATTAACCAATCCTAGGAACCGCTTTAGTTCTACTTGATTTCAGAGTAGTGTCCATTCTGTTAAACCTGTAATCTTTCCAAGAGCCACCTGTATGCTCTGATTATCTATTACATCTCCCTGGATCTCAAGCCTATCGGTAAACAGAATAGAAATATTTCACCAAGCTTAGAATTTAGCTTCCCTTACCTTAGTACACACTAAACCTATATCATATGAATGTTCCTCTTCGGAGTTTGAGACATTGAGGATATTATCCATATAAACCCATAGGAAATGACGGAGGTATTTGCTTAGCAGGTTTTCGATAATGTGCATGCAGGTGGCGGGTATGTTCAAGACTCCTAGTAGTATGATTCTGCTAATCAGACTTCGGAAAACTGTCTGGAAACTGTGATAGTGTTTGCCTTCTCGCTTTAACCTTTTCTGGAAATAGGCATCACTTAGGTCAATTCTGCTCAGGAATCTTGCCTGTCCTACTGCATTAAGGATCTGGATCTGGTTCATAATAGCAGAGCAGTCCATAACATTGTTTTCATTCTTAGTTTCAGGGTCACTAGTA
>NW_003299111.1:516324-518033 GCF_000151645.1 Tuber melanosporum | reverse complement strand
AGCAATCCCCTTAAGCGGAGATGGTGGTTTATTCCCTTCATATGTGGTAGTTCTTCAAGGATCTGATTAGTGATAATATCCGAGTTTTTATCCAATAAGGGTTGTGCAGTTGTGATACAGATTGCGAGACAGTATTCTCAACTTGTCGGTTGGTGTAAAACTCTTACCATCCATTCTGGGAAGTCGATAGTAAATTCGTCACCTCTAATGATTGTCTTGTGGCAGTTTAGCAATCGAATTCTAATCCGTGCATCGTATCAGACCAGGTTTCCTACCAGGGTCTCTTTGATGGGGAAGTGTATGGGAACCAAGTCGAATAATAGATGTACCGGTTCTATGGCTTATGGACCATGATTTCTCTACTGCCATATTAACTAATATGGTCTGGTTAGTGTCTCAGGTTGGGAGTCCATAGACAGTGACAAAGGCATTGCTGATCATGTATCTTCCAACTGCGCCAGTGTTGAACAAAGCTGGGGACAATTTGCAGTTGATCGGTTTTTACTTCTAGGCCGCTCTGGGTCTTAAATGTAGCAGGATGTTGGATACTGTTGGATTCCACGTCGATATATACGATATAGATTTCCTCATATCCACTAAATTGGGTGTCATCACTATCGTTCTCAATGTTATGGGCTGATGCCTCTTGCTTGATTACTTTTCTCTTTCCGTTCTTGGTAGCACAATCTTTTGCCATATGTCCAATTTTTTAACTTTTACGACATTCTCCCTTCTGTCCTCTCGATTCTGTGTTAGACCATGTTTTCGTTTTGAAAACTCACCCTGTATCTTCTTCTAAGTTATTGGAGTATTTATATCATAGTTGCCTATTTCTGCTACAAGATACCTGTGTTTTATATGCCTTAGTTTCATATAAAATAGTATCCTTTCACTCTGCTCTTACAATCATGACTGACATACTATCGTAATTTTCCTTGACTTACTCTATCTGTTATTGGAGAGTTGAGTGCATGGCATTATAAAATCACAGCTTGGGATTATTACTAGCAATGATTGATTTCTTGCTTGGGTTTTATACATTATAGGATCTGTAGCCGAATGAGTGATTCTTTTGACATCTACTCCATTGACTTGGTGAAGATGGTTGAATTTGTTATATCGGAGGATGTTTATGATAGAGGATTGGAATTGGCTTTTGAGGTAATTGAGCAAACTAGATCCTCTCAGTCTTACATTTCTCCCATATTCCTTACAGCAATGGTGGTATGAGTGTGTTGCTTGTCCTTTAAAGAATATGCCAATATATAGTCCATATGTAGCGGTATCCACATCTATCTTTTGTAAGATAAGGTAGTGTGTATGTTCAGTTACCCAGCACTGAAGAGGTTCATACTTGAGGTCTTTTCCTTCACCCATAAACTTCACTGGGAGGTGGAGCTTCAAGATAGGAGTGTTGGGTATTTCTTGTTCTTACTCTTCTTCTGTCCATTCTGGAGACTTTCCGCGTGCCGAAGGGGCTCCTACTCTACTAGCCATATCTGATTCGCTACTGGTTAGGGTGTTGTTCTGCGCTTTAAAGGCAGATTTTATTCTTGCAGTAGGTGGAAATTCTACTGGTGGTTGTATGGCTTCCATGGTTACAGGTTCTCCAGGTTCCTTAGCAGAGAGTTGGAGTTGTTTCTTTCTTATAAGGCCTTGTGATAGAATCTACTTCGTGTACCTGTTCATCAAAGATACAATATTAGTTT
>NW_003299111.1:513212-516304 GCF_000151645.1 Tuber melanosporum | reverse complement strand
TGTGAATGGTTAATCTAGGTATGAGGAGCAACTTATATCAGGTAGATATCCATAGTTTGATAAGGGCTAAATCCGGAGAGCGTTTTTTAACCACTTACTCTGTTTAAAAGAATGTAATGTGTTGGCCAGGTACTAATGACGGGAATGGTTAAAGATACTATACCTGATTGATAGCCTGCTCTACTATGGTATACTCGACAGGAGGAAGCTAAATACGGCTTCAAGATAGGCTGTGAAAGAAAGAGGTAACTATTCTACCAAGTATATTGAAATACTGTCTGTCAAAGTCTGCCATTTCTATCATGGAAACAGGCTGTCTTTAAAGACAGAAATCTGTTTATGTCTAGCATCAACGAAAATAATCAAAGGTATTGATTGATAATCTTCAGTAAAATAAATAAAGTATTAAGGCGATACTGAAAACGCATCATACAACAAAACCAAATATCAAACTATACTTAAAACAAACTAAGTAACAAAGCAATTCTTAAGACAAAACATAAAACAAAGCCAAGTATCAAATGATACTTAAAATAAATCATGTATCAAACTGAGACTTAAAGAAAAACATAAAGCAAAACCAATAACCTGGTATCCGTACAGCTATATTCACCAAAACAAAACAATTGCTTAAACAAATAAAACCTAATAATTATCAAAATCGCAGTCTGAGAAACTGAAGGCTTCAGTTTTCTGCATTAGCTCTTCATCATAGGTGTTCTACTAGGGAAAAGAAGAAATGTTAAGAAAACATCTAGACTCAAAGAAATATTGATCACAGTAGTTACGAATACTAGATTTATACCATATGTCTACCCAACTATTATTGCAATCATGATATTAGTCTCGCCTGAGGATATTTAAATAGTCTGCAGATTAGTTACTATCGCATTTGAACAACCATCCAACAAGCTGGTATCGCACCCTTACATTGAGTTCCACATAGTTTGATATCGTTATAGTATTCGAATAATAAATGGTAACTAGATAAGGTTGTCCTGGACTTGTTTCATAGCCTGGATTTCCTCATCGCAGCATTGAAATTCCAACAGAATCTACTGAGACTAAAATCCATCACCAGCCTCTAACTCAACTTACCATCTCACAATTTCCGACGTAGTGGGTGTTCACGACATGACATGTTAATGATGATGGACGTTAAAGACTTGAAGCCCATCATGAAATAGAAATCATGGACTTTGATTGGATCAACACTGCAGCTTCATGTTCCGAGATTGGGTAAGCGAAGCAGAGGAGGTGACTAGAAGCAATGCATGAAGAACCTCTTCTCCCTGGCCATATTGGCCTCCTTATATAGTATTCTTTCCGCCACAAGTTATGTATCCTAAAGTAGTCACAAGCGCGAAACATAATCCTAACAATATAGACATATAACACATGTGGTCATTTGTTTAACTGCTCTAACCTCACAAAAAGGTCATGTACAAAAACAAAAAATTGATCGTAATATAATAAACAAGTAATATGACTGCAGGTAATCATACACGGGAAACCCATAACCTCATAATGTGGTTATGCCCGAAGTTTATATCCTTTGTATGAGGAATAAAGGCAATCAATATTTGTGAGTCATACACAGAAGGCTTAACTCTCACAACTCCTAATCGAGACATTTGCAAAATATAACAAATCATCAAACAACCAGTTATATGACTCTAATGAGTTCTATTTGTGAAGCAATAACATACTTTGACTCAAGATTAACAGTAATGTGAAACCCTGTTCCATACTAAGCTATAGTCATCATAAATGAATTTATAGCCTACTGCTGTCTCCTCTTTATTGTTCTCGTAACCAATGTCTATTCAGGAAGTAGTAAAGTAGTCATTAGGCTGCGTAACAAAACTGTTTATGAATATTCCTAGAAGCTAAAATTACTGTGATATATTGATCTGCTTCTATTTTGATATCATTAAAGTATCAGGATAATGTTTGTTGTTTAGAGGAAGGTTTGAGAGCAAGTTCTATATTTTAACTTTCATTATTGCAGCATCTGAATTCAATCTAGCCAAAAGCTCACTAAAGGACCTCCCTGATATCTAGTTTGCGTTACCATTCAGCAGTTTCCAGTATAGCTAGTATCTAGTACATGGTAATGGTAATAATTGTTGGTAGCAGTATACTGGCAGCCATATTGCCTTCCGAATTTATTTACCATTTCCACAATGTACTCTTACCCTTCTAGTAGTTTGCAGTTGTTCGTATCCCTAAAACTATTCTTTTGCTTTAATGAAGAACTAATCCTTACGATGATGTAGGCACTGGTATTGGATTTCCTCAACTTGCAATGATTTCCTCTTTTTAATAGTAATTGCTGTAGTTTAGTATTGGATTGTTCGTGGGAACTTGCAGTTGTTATTGCCGTGGAATCGCTTGACATAGGATCTGGAGAAAATGTTGGTATTACTGTACTACATGCCAATATATCGGCGCAGTGTTGTTCTCAGTATAGACAAAAAAAAGCGATTACACTTTGAAGGATTCATGATAGGAGGGCTGTAGATTCCTTGAGCATCTAACATTGCTAATGAATATGTTCCTATATACCATAATCCTATATGCTGGCAGGATGGAAACATGCTTGTATTGTCACTTCTGAGTAGTAGTTGTACTCTAAAATCTTGTAGATGTAGTATACTGGAAAGCACTATTCAAGATGGCTTGATGGTGGCTTTAGTTGTCATCTCAAGCTACAATAGATGTGTTCTAGAAAAAGGTTATACAGATAAGAGGAAACTGCCTGGCAAATATTGCCTAATATGTGCACATTTGAAGAGCACCTAAGAATGCAGCATTGCTATAGATAGTGGGGCTGGCTGGGGCATGACTAACATGAAGGCAATGTGCTAATTAAATTTTGCAATAAGGTACTATATCTGACTTGTAGTCTGCTCTACTGGAGAGGAGGCGAGAGGTGCGAACTAAAGAAGACTTTAATAGTATACTAGAAAATCAAGCAAGTAAGCCTTCAATCAAGTATATTCAAATACCCTCCATTGAAGTATTCTATTTCCATTGCAGAATTGGGTGGTCATTAAATACATCGCGGACCCAAATACGCCGAAACGGCC
>NW_003299111.1:511477-512696 GCF_000151645.1 Tuber melanosporum | reverse complement strand
TTTTTTGAAAAAAACAATTATTCATGGTAATAGTAAAAGAAATTCAGGCAACAAAACTTGGTTGCAATAATTATGTAAAACATTCCTGGTATCCAAAGCGATAGTTAAACCAAAACACAAAACAAAACCAATAATCTAGTACTCATACTGGCTTTTGCACCTTCTCTGGAGTTCTGTCATTCAGTTATCATGTTACCAAATCCTTGCTTCACTGTTTTGATTTTACATTTTACCTACTTATAGATATTATGATATCAGTATGTAGGCAGAATGTGCTGGATACTACTTGAGATCATGGTCTATTTCTGCAACAAAGATGTAAATTGAGTGTCAGCCTCATAGACAATAGTTAATAGGCCTCCATGTGGGTTAAACTACAGACTTTGAAGCTGGTGCTAAAGGTGTCTAGAAATGTCTGTAATCTTCATTGGTGTTAGCCATATATATTTTGATAACCGATCCACAGCTACCGATCTAACCTCATAACTGGAGGACATGTTGAAAGGCGTTTTGAAATTGCTAGCAAAAGATTAAAAATCTTCGCAACGTTAATAAGGGCTCTGGACCTTCCATTCTTGTACTTGAATTCTTTGCTTAGACACCAAGCAGAGGTTATATTGTTTCACAAAAGCGTGGAGGTTGTTGTTTCACATTTCAGGCTAATCAACATAATGCACGGCATAATAGTAGTTGCAGTTGATACATTTATGTCCTTGGCTGTAGATCTTGGTATTGACCTATTCCCGAAAAGTCACACCATTTAGCATAAGGCCTTTCAATATGTATAGACATTTTTCACCAAAGCTTGAGCTTGTTTACACAATTTCATTGTATAGGTTATATGGGGCGAGGTCAACCTGATGGATGCTGTGCATAGCTTTGCTCTTGACAGAGTCAAGTCGGTATCATACAATCATTTCTCTTGACAACAATCTGTTCAACTCATCCTTTACGCTTTTGATAGCACCTTTGTTCTCAACCAGAGATTCTCATGTTGGCTTAATCCTCTCTTCCTCTTCCTCCTCATAAGTCTTATAAGTCTGTCATTAGTGTCCAGTAATTATTCGTAGCATGACTGAGACAATAGCTTCCTTATTACATTTTCACAATGGCGTAACAAATAGAAGTTGTGAATCTATCTGCTCAGGGCAGTATTCGGGTGCTGATTACAAAAAGATACATGTCAGATAATACTTCCACGTAGAATGCCGTTTCTTCA
>NW_003299111.1:507525-510252 GCF_000151645.1 Tuber melanosporum | reverse complement strand
GTGCTTAGATATGGCGGGTAGGTAAACGCCATAGAAGCAAAGATAAGGGTGAAATAATCCCTCTGCGGAGAATTAGTTCTTGGTAATGGGGAGCGATAGTTCTCTTCTTCTTATACTTCTTCTCTTAGTATTACAATAGTACTAGGTCTCTGCCTAAGTTGCCGATAGTACAAGACCTTTGACATCTAACAGGAACACCTATAGTAAGCTTTCTCTAACCTTTCTTGGTAAAGAGCTTTCCTTGGCCTAACGATAACATTGCATTCAAGATGAAGGTCGTTAAGGTATTTTATATTCATTAAAGCAATAAGTAGGAAAGGTAGTTAGAACAAAGCTTGAAGATGCTATCCTCTTTGGCCTCATCGACCTCCTTATATAGTGTTCTTCCCGCTCATAGTCATCTGACCCAAAGTGGTCCTAAGCGTGAAACCAAATCGTAACAAACTAATCATATGACCGAAGTGGTCACAGGCTTGAATCCCATAAATTCAGAATAAGGTCATAAGTTAAAAACTTATAAACCAATAATAACATAATAAACAAGTCACATGACTCGCATGAGTCATGTGCGCGAAGCCCATGAACTCATAACGAGGTCATGTGCTAAACATAAATTATATATGCAATGCATACCCGCAAGGCACACTCGCAAGGTATACTCGCCAGGTGCACGTCCCATAACTAATATTTGAGCCAGGTGTGAAAGCATCACAAATCACACACATAACAAATCATCTGACCTGAATGAGTCATCTGCGTAAAACCATTACATACCTATGACTCATAACCATTCATCAGGTGAAAGCCCTTTCCTTGCCAAGCCATATTTGTGACATTATCTCCTCTCCTGCTAAGCTTGAGTCCCGTCATACCTTATCCCCAGGTTTTAATAGTTCCCATCCCACCCAACATATTAACCGCCGGAACCTATTGAGCTTGTCATCTACTTCCCGCTATTGTATCTTCACGGTTTCCAAGATGAGGTTTAGCATTCCGATCATGCACCACTGGATATTATTCAGCTGCCTCTGCTCCGTGATCTCTTTATCGTTTGCCGAAATTGTAGCCTTGGCTTGGCCCTGCCATTCTTCTTCCGGAATCTATTATTTTCTATTGTACCATATGTTTCCATCCTCCCATTTGCATAAACCCTGAGCAATCATTTTCATTTCCTCTTTTTCTTCCTTCAATGGCTATCCTCTTGCCAGAATTGTTTTGTCACCTACATTTGCCTTCTCAATTTCCTTTTCTTCTCTTAATGTGAATTGGATAGCCTCCATTGCCTCGAAGCTGGTTTTTGGTAATAGTGTTGAAATTCTTTGTTTGATCCGTTCATCTTTTTTTATTTGTTGTTTTCCGCGTATAATCCTTGTAAGAGTCTCTGGCTTTCCGCTCTCTTTACCTAGTCGGTATTCAATTTTCAAGTTGTATTTAATAAGGTGTTCCATCCACCTTATCTGGCGGTCATTCAATTCCATTGTGGCTATGAACGCGACCAGGTTCCGGTAATCGATTAGAACTCAGACATGCTGGTCGATGGTCTGAATGTATCACCTCAATTCCTTTAGTACTTGATCTTTTGCTAATAGCTCTTTGTTTGCAACATTGTAATTGCATTTTGTCGGGGTCATTATCTTTGATTGATAAGATACTGGCCTCCATTTTCCGTCCTGGCATTGTTTCACTCGTATGCCTTAACACAGATATTCTCTGGCATCCGTTTCGATCATTGTCCTTTGGTTTGGGTCGAAATATAGCTGTATTGGTGCTGATGTTAGATGTGCCCGAATAGAGTCCAATGCTTTTGGTTCTTTTTCCCCCTATTTCTATTTCTTGGCTTTGTTGGTTAGGCTATAGAGCGATTTTGCAAGGTGGCTAAACCCTTCTATGAATGTTCGATAAATGTTCCAGAATCCCATCAAGTACTGACTATCTGTTTTGTTGTTTAGTTTAGCCCAATCATATATTGCTGATGTTTTGACTAGGTCTACTTTGACCATACTCTGATTGATGCTATATCTGTGGTATTCGGTTTCTTCCTTATTGAATTCGGATTTCACAGATTTGATCTTTATTCCTGATCCTTGTATTGCAGCCAAAATGTTACTGACATCCTTCTAATATTCTTGCATTTTTTCCGCGTAGATAAGTACCTCATCTAAATATATGATGTAAGATATGTCAAGGTACTTATTAGGTACCTTGTTGATTCATCGTTGGAATAAAACTGGTGTATTGGTTAGCCCGAAAGGGATAACCAAGTATTGGAACATCCCATATCTCGAGGTAAAAGCCGTTTTCCATTTGTCTCCTGCTTTGATATGTATATTGTGGTATGCGTTCTTGATATCAAGTTTGGTGAAGTATTTTGCTGACCGTAGTCTATCCAGTTCCTCTCTAATTAAGAGTAGTGGATATTGATCTTTCGTGGTATCCGAATTGAGGCCTCTGTAATCTATACAGAGCCTCAATTTTTCAATCTTTCTTTTTGACGAATAGTATCAGAGATCTTCCAGATGCAAAGAGGTTTCTGATGCATACTCGGTTTAGGTTTTGCTCGATGTACTTTCTAAGTTCTTCGAGCTCCACTTCTCCTAGTATGTATAACCTCTTATAGGGAATCTTTTCTGTTTTTCCTGTTTTCTTGGCTTTGTCCAGCTAAATTTCATTGTCGATTCCTGGTAATCAAATTATAGCAAGGCGTGCTAGCGGGCTAGAAATTTCCTC
>NW_003299111.1:479584-507494 GCF_000151645.1 Tuber melanosporum | reverse complement strand
TTCCTTTAGAATCAATTCTTTCCCTTATTTTTTGCTTTGATATTACTTGTCCCAGGTTGCTAGTTTCGTGCTGATGTTGACTTTTGCTAGAACCGCTTTCTCATATTCATATGTCCTTTTAAGGATTCCTGTTGTATCACCCCTTTGATAGTACCATCCAAAGACTTGTGATGTGATCTCTTTAATCTCGATTCTTTTTGTTATATCAGGCTGGTTCTGGTCTGTACTTCTAAATCTCTTATCTTCTCGTTTAGTTTCTTCCAGTTAATCTACTTCATGCAGATCCTACTTCTTGATTTTTTCGATGATCAATTGTGCGATTTGATTGCCTTCTGGACTTCATAGTCCTCTTGAGGTAGGTTGGCCAAGACCACTTGGAGGTCACCTGTATAGTCGGTGTCGATCATACCTGCCATAGTGTTCAGTCAATATTTGACTGCTAGACGACTGCCAGGTACTATCCGCCTATAGGTGCCTTCTGGTAGTCCGATGGGTATTCCTGTCACTATTGTTACCTGCCTGCTGGTAGGTATCTTGGTTTCTTTGTTGGCTTACAGGTAGTGTCCTGCGGACCCTTTGGAATCCTGAGTTGGCAATTTTGCCCCTTTGTCCAGCTTTTGTATCCGGACTCTCTTGTCTTGTCTTATCTCTGTGACATTTGCATGCAAAGGTTCTTCTTCTTATTCCCGTATTAGTATCTAGCAGACAATTGTTGAACTGTTGAGACATTGTATCACGCACCGTTCGCGGGTGAAGGTCATCTTGTTCTCGTTCCAATCCATCCTTGGGGTATGCTTTCATACCCATGGAATCCCTAGGACAATCTCATGGTTCTCGAGATCTGCTACCTGAAAGGTTGCCATTTCCCTATCGCTGTCAATGTCTATATGTACTGTCACTGTATGGGTTATAGGACCCATTGTGCTTGGCTTTCCATCTGCTAGGTAGAACTGTGACACATTCGCTTTCATGGTGTGGAGGCACTATTTGTCATAGATTTCCTTGTTGATGAAATCTGCGGTGGCCCCTGAGTCGAGCATTGCATATATCATTCTTTTTTCATGCTTTTCATTGTGTATCCTTGTTTTGATCATCACATGATCTCCATCTTCTTCTCTCCTTTGCGAATGTAGTACAGTGTAGTTGTTTGCCAACTTGATCGGTTTTGCAAGTTCATATCTAGGGTCTCCCAGACTACCGTTTACTGGAAACTTTGGTAATTTTCAGCTAGGGAATCTTCTGCGATCATTTCGTGAATATTGCTTTTCTTTTGAGTTTGGAAGCGGTTGTTTCCAGCAGGCCTTGTTCTCCGGTATCTACTGTCTAGCCAGCTTCCGCATTCTTGTATCCGATGTCCTGCTTTTCAGCACCTTAAGCAGAGTTTCCCATTCATTCTTCTAGCCTGCTCTTTCTTTGAAAGATTCAGAGCAGGTACTACTTTCCGTCTATCCGACTCCATTGGTTCTCTGGTGGTAATACTCTGTGTTCACCTCAAGCTGCCTATGCTTTGAAGGTTCCATCCACGTTTCTGGATGATTGGGCCACCCTATGTGCTATGGTACTCTCCAAGTTGTTTCGAACCATGATTACTTTGCTTTCCTTATCGCTTGCGTATCTTGCAAATCGTTCTGCTATTGTGTAGCGTCATTCTACGATTCCCCATGCCTCTCGGAGTCTCTCACTGTACTTTCTTAGGAGGATGATGTAAAGGGTAGTATCAACAAATTCTGCCTGATATTCCAATAGGCGGCATTCGTTCCAATATGCTGAAAAGTTCTGTTATCCTTGTTAGAGTTTCTCCAGCTTGCGTCTTGCTATTTGCTTATCGTTGCAATCTCCGAATTGTTCAAATACCGTCACCTTGAATTCCTCGTATGTGACCCATTGCCTCTGTTTTCTTCCATCTTGGAAGGACAAGATCCATTGTCCCACGAGGCCTCTGAGTAGAGATTCCACATAGGGAATCTTAATCTCATTATGGTGTTCTCCATATCACTTACCCGTAAAATATCCTTCGTATTGTGTCAGGAAGATTCGCAGTTTATATTTAGCTCCTTCGTATGTGTGGGGTTCTTTTGTGTTTGGTCTCTGGATATTTCCTTGTCCTGTGTTGTGTGTTGCTGCTAGAAATGCCAGAAAATGATTTTCAGTTATTCCAAGTATGCTAGGGCCTGGTGCCAAAGCAGCGGGGGCTGGTGGTATAGGTACTCCTGATCCTGACATTCTCGCAGGTTGTAGGGTTCCCGCAGGCAAGCTATCACCTGGTGATCCCTTCTCTGAGGTTACTGGGCTTGCTGCCCTGGAGGGCTCCGCTGAGACGTGATCTAGGAAGTTGCTAAATCTCCCAAGATTCAGCATTTAATTGTCGATATCAATAACTCGTTCCCTATCTGGGTTGATGGATGCCATGTTGTATTGTTTGATGTCGCACTGGTTGACGCATTGTAATGTAATGATCTCTCCTCAGATAGTTAGTTCATGGTGATGGGCACCGTTACTACTGTTCTTGTTATATTTCTTTTCTTGGTTATACGATAGGGCTAGGCCTCTGCCTACATTGCCGATAGTATAAGACCTTTGTCTTCTATCGTAAACAGCTATCGTAAGCTTTCTACAACTGCTCTGCATGAAGAGCTTTCCTTCGCATAAGGATAATGTTACAATAAAGATACAGATCGTAATGGTATTTCATATTTGTTAAATTAATAAGTAGGAAAAGTACTTAGAACAAAGCTTTAAGAAACTATCCTGCTTAGCCACATTGACGTCCTTATGTAGTGTTCTTCCTGCTCATAGTCATGTGACCCAAAGCGGTCATAAGCATGAAACCCAATCATCACAAACTAATCATATGATGGCAGTGGTCACAGGCTGAAAACCCATGACCTCATAGTGAGGTCATATGCTAAAAACTCATAAACCAATCCTAGCATAATAAACTGGTCACATGACTCGAATGAGTCATATGTGTGAAACCCCGTACCTCGTAATAAACTCATGTGCTAAACATAAATCGTATGTACAAGGCATACCCGCAAGGCACACATGTAAGGTATTCACACCAAGTACGCATCCTATGACTCATATTTACACCCTGTGCGAAAGCATCACAAATAATACACATAACAAATCATATGACCTGAATGAGTCCTATATGTAAAAATATTACATACCTGCGACTCATAACCATGGGTCAAATGAAAACCCTTCCCTTGTCATGCCGCATTCGTGACAAAGGGGCCCATTGATGTCAACCTTTAACATAACTGGACTGATGAAACTCCTGAAGTGCGTCTTAAAACACTTCTAGCATTTGCTTTCTACTCTAACCTTGACTAGAAATTGTTGGCGCAAGCAGTATCTGTATAGCACAGTGGTAGACGATCGAAAGATAATTCACACAGAACCTGTACTCTTCCCTTGTGCACTTTTTATATTTTCTCTCTTGCGCATTCTTTCATACGGTGAGGGGGAAATTGGGCTAACTGTATACACATCGGATGTGGCCACCTATGGTGTACCACCAAACACACTAACAGCCGCTTAGACAGTTACCAGTTGATCATGATATCCACAAGTGTACATGAGAGCTGTCCGCAATCGGATAAGCTAGCCACATATAAAGCTTCTATCTATCATACGCTAAAGTCCACGTCATCCTTCTAACACTCCCTCTGAAACTGTGCCGCTCTCAATCCTCTAAGGTTAGGCCTAGTTTCTCTACCAATTCAGCTTGTTTGACCTTGCCGTAGATCTTCGTAAATCGATCTGCGATCATTTCCGTAGTCGGTACCTAGGTGATACTAATAGTGCCGTCACGAACCTGGTCCTTGGTCCAATGAGATTTAACTCCTACTGTCTCGCTTGGAGTCTGATATTCGCCCAATTTTGCATTTTTGATATTTGCCTGATTGTCACTGTACATGGGAAGTGGCTCGCGTTTCATAGGTAGCCCACTTGTCTCCGGGTGATTGACTGGCAATAACTGGTGCAATTCATGATCTAGCTTGTTGATCCAAATTCCTTCATCGAGACTGGTTGCGGTAGCGACACATTCAGCATCCGCTGTGCTCTTCGCTTTTATCGACTGCTTCTTCGATTGCCATGCAACTATTGTGCCGTACCGGTCCCGAATAACCATTCCGGTTGTTGATTGCAAAGAGTTGGGATCACCGGCGAAATCAGAATCTGTGTAAAGAGCGATAGTTCCATAAGGCGTGTCGACCTCTCTCCTCATTCCCAACTGCAACTGATATCCCACTGTCCTTGCCAGGTACCTCATCACACGTCTAGCCATCATCATGTACCTCTGAGCTGGATCAGAGGCATATCCTCCTAACTCTCCTACCACAAACGAAATATCTAGTCGTGTAGCAATGGCCACGTAGTTAAGACTCCTAATAATCTCCTGATACTCCTCTTGATCTGCCTTATTCACCCCGTCATGATCACTCACGAGATTCTCTCCTTTTCTGGCAGTCCATACCTCTTGATCCAGGGTATTCATCTTTCATTTCTTTTCAACAAGGACATTCCTAGGTCCAAAGGTGCGCTTACACCTTTCGCTGCATCCATCTGCAATCTTCGTAGGAGCTGTAATATATATCCTGACTGGTCGAGTGTTATCACCCTCGTCCTCGTGTTGCGGGTAATCCCCATTCCAAGAAAATGTCCAATCGGACCCATATCTCGTACAGTGAAGGTATTTGGGAGTATTTTCCTAGTTGCTTCGATCACAACTCTCCCTCCAATGAGTAATATATTATCCACTCATACAAGGAGAACTTGCTCTGCGTGATTGTAGACACCTGCTTCCCATTCACTCTTCCTAAACCCATTTCTAACTAGCTGACTATTTAGCTTTCCATACCAACTAAGTGCAGATTGCCACAGACCGTAGAGACTCTTCAGAATGCGAATGCATACTGGTTCCTACCTCCCTGTATATGCAACTCTGCCAGTAACCTGGCACTCTCCGTCTCTCACGACTTCAAAGCCTAATGGTAACTGTACATATAGTTCCTCCTTGATATCACTTTCCAGGAATGCTGCAACAACATTCAGTTGTTGGATCTTATAGTCGTGGGCAGCTGCAAATGACAGTACTAGCCGACCTGTAATAAGCGAAACCAATGTGGCATAGGTGTACAAAAGGTCTATTCCAGGTTTCTGTTTAAAGTCATAGGCAACCAAACTGGCCTTATACTATTCGTGACCTCCATCCGAACCCAACCTTCTGTGCAATACCAATCGTGATGTAATTGCATTTCTACCTATTGGCACCTTGTTCACTATGAGCCAAGTCTTAAGCCTTTCTAGGTTACCAATTTCCTCCTCAACAGCCTTTATCCATAAATCCTTTTCGGGTAATGTAAGTGCCTCCTCGATTGACTGTGGACCGGCCTCCACTATTCCAAGAAAGTCAGCTTTTCCTGTGATTCTTTCATTCCTTTCCTCTTCAGGTTTCTCATTCTCCAAATCCCATGCTCTTCCCAAGCTGAACGGTAAAGTTTTTAATTCCCGAGTAAGCGGACTACGACCGGACCTCAACCTGGCCCTATCTGTATTGCTCTGGGAGGTACGTCCAACGTATCTGCGAACCGGTTCCTCGTTGTCTTGTACCGATTACCTAACATGTATTATACCAAGTTCTTCTTGGTCTGCTTGAACTGGTGCTGGGTCCTCGTTGTCGGATTCTATACCGCTTCTGAACAATTCTCCCAATCTATACTGCTCTGCATACTTCATATATCCATTCTTATTCTTCTCAGCAGGAATCTCCACAGCTGATTTCCAATGTCCGAGATCTTCGTAGAAAACTACATCTCAGCTGGTAATCAAACAACAGCTCTCAGGGTCGTAAATCTTCTAATGTTTGGACGTCAAGCAATACCCAACAAAGATTCCATTTCTTGCCTTGTAATCTAACTTCTTCTGGTGCTCCTTTGGTATTCCATCCATCACCTTACATCCCCAGACATGCAAATGACTAATGTCTGGGATTCTGCCAAACCAGAGCTCATAAGGGGTTTTCCTTTCAGATGGCTACTGGGAGAACGATTGCAGAGATATATTGCTATCTCACAAGCCTGAACACAAAATGCCTTGGGCGCTGCTACACTGGACATCATACTCAAGACCTTATTCATGAGTGCACGATTTTGACATTCGGCAAGTCCCTTTTCTTGAGGGGTGTATGGGGTAGTGCACTCACTCTGAATCCTATTCATACGAAGGTAGTCTAGAAATTTCTTGCCTTGGTATTCCCCTCCACCGTCACTTCGGAGGGACTGAATCTTCTCGCCCGTGTCCTTCTCAACCTCAGCCTTAAATTCTAGAAATTCGTTGAACGTGTCTGACTTTTGGTGCATAAAGTAACCGCAGGTATATCTTGTATACTCATCCATGAAGTGAACAAAATAGCGGCGCTTTCCAAGAGGGAGGGTTTTAACTGGTCCACATACATCACTATGGATACGTTCTAGGACCTTGGTTTTGCCGTATGTTGTGGGTGTAAGAATGGTTTGTGGGCCAAACTCCCCTGCACACAGTCTTCACACCTATCTTTTCTTTCTGTCCTCATATTACTTTCCACTGGGACATCCGTGCCGACGACCACCTCTTTCATTGATCTAAGCGAATTGTAGCTAGTATGGCCTAAACATCGATACCAAATCTCCTCATGCTCGATCTTTTGATTATATCCCGTCTCTGCTTCCCAGAGGACATGTTCGCTGTGGCATGATCTTTTCTTGTGGCTTTTAGTTGGCTGCGTAGCGAGCAGGAAAAAGCTATTTCTCATTCGCGCAATCCCCATAAGAACGGAATTCTTATACAGGCAACAACCAATTCCGAGGTCAATCTTTACCTCTAGTCCGTGCTCTATCAGCTGACCTAGTGACCGCAGATTTCGGCAGTCTGGGATGTGAATAACATTTTCGATAGCCACCTTTCGGCTCTTACCCTGTAGTAGGATTACGGTAACCTCAACTGTACCAATTCCCCCACATACGAGATTTCCACTGTCAGCGACATTGACAGTCCTTTCACCTAGGGCGTACGAGCGATATTCCGTAAAGTATGACCGAACTCCGGAAACATGGTTTGAGCAACCACTATCTATTCACCCCTCCTCATCTAAATCTGGCTGACCTTGAGAGAGCACAGTATCTCTCTTTCTGTTTCCGTCAAAACTCCAAATTGCAGAAGCAGACTGGTCTCCATTTCCAGTTCCATTTCTGGCAGTCCTCCTTCTAACTATATTTCGGTATCTTCCTCGTTGTCCTGCATTATTCGAATATGAATTTCCTGTTCTACCTTTTGACCCCAACTCCTTCTTCCTATGACCTTTCTTTCTGCAATTATATCATATGATACTCATATCACGTTCAGTTCTTTCACTGGAGTAATATCCTCTACCGGTATTACTGCTTCTAACATTCTCATTCCGAGAATTCTGTCCATTTCCGGCATGAGAATACATGACTTCTCCTCCATAGAGTCCCATTCCATTTTTTCATTTTGACTTAAGACGGCTGTCATGCTTCACCATCTCGTCCATTAGTTGATGCGTTCTGCTGGTATTATGATTAATATGGCGAAATGTTCTCCATGCCTCATCGTTCATAGGTAAGGCCCATAGGATGATATATGTGGCCTCAATATTACTAATCCCTTGACCTTCACTATCACAAAGTGCAAGATCACAAAGCAAGTATTGAAACTTGTCATTAAATGCGATAACAGGGGAAAAGTCACCAACCTTCAATGATCGGATGTCATCATTAATTGGGTGGAAGTGCTCCGCTCCGCTGTCCTTCTGGTCTTTCCTCAGTGATGTCCACATCTTTTTTGATGTCTCTATATTCCAGTATTTCCTTCGAAAGTGGAGCTCCAGATGGCTCGCTAACAACGCCTTCGCCATAATATCCCTCAATTTCCATTTCAGTTGCTCTTTCGTAAGTGAGGTAGATCCAGTAGTACTACCACTACTTGTGTCTAGTGTGAGGGAACCTACTCCGGAAGGGTATTTCTCCGTTCTATTACCGATAAAAGTCAATCCTTTCCCGGCGATCAATATCATCATATCCCTGGCCCACCGCTCATCGTTTGTGTCTTTTCAACAACTCGACATTCTACATCAGGTTCATTGCTGACGACTCTAAACTCGACTCACTCATGGCGTCAATTTGGTCGGAGACTCGTAGTTGACTTTTCTTTCTTTCTGGAAATATCTTTCTAGGTCGTCAATTCGCCTAGCATCGTAACGTGTTGGCACAAGCAGTATCTGTATAGCACAGTGGTAGACGATCGAAAGATATTTTACACAGAACTTGGACTCTTCGCTTGTGCACTTTTTATATTTTCTCTCTTGCACATTCTTTCATATGGGGAGGGAGAAATTGGGCTAAATATATACACAGCGGATGTGGCCACCTATGGTGTACCACAAAACACACTAACAGCCGATGTGATAGTTACCAGCTGATCATAATATCCACAAGTGGACATCACAGCTGTCACCAATCGGATAAGTTAGCCACGTATAAACCTTCTATCTATCACACGCTAAAGTCCACGTCATTCTTCCCACAGAAATAAGACTCGTTTAAGCCAATTTTACTTCACGATCTAGTTCTTGCTACTGCCTTGAGAATCTGTAATTGGTTCGAAATATAAGCACTATCAATTACTTTGTTCTTCTTGTATTGTTTGACAGTAGCCTGGAGGTGGAATATTTTACTCTTTGCTTTATATTGCCCGAAATTGAGTGCAGCACTAGGGGCTTCTGATTTGTAGATGATTGCTCTTTCATGATTCTGATTTATCTAGCTACACTTGTAGCTTTTGTATGAATCAGGGATAGCGCAGGCTGGAAGCTCTTTTATATTCGATACAGACTGAAAGCTTGTACTGTAGTTAACATTCTTCATTAGTGTTTGTTCTAATAGAATTGGTCCCGGAAATGATCAACATATTTATCCAACTGACATTGTTACATTGCTTTACACACTGCACTACCGAACTCTCCATTTATTTGTTTACCTGAGATTCTGACATTCTGTCGCGGGAACAAAATCGTACATTTGCCAAAGTTACTTGTAGCTTGATAGTAGCTCACAAATGGTATCTTAATCAGGTCATTGTATTTCGCAAGGTTTCCTACCAGTATCTCTTGTAGGTGTAGGGTGGTATATTAAAATCCACTCATTGTGCTACAACTCTTCTGGCTTGTAGATCATGATTATTTTACTACTATATTTAATTGCATAGGTTGGTTAAGGTCTCAAGGTGGGAGTTATTGAGTTCAGAATAATACATTATAGATCTTATTTCTTCTGATTAGACCAAGGTCGAACAGGATATGGGTCTACTTTCTATTAATCCTGATGGTGCATTCTATTATAGTATGAGTTTTAAATACTAAAGCTAGTTGGACCCATTGTATTCTACAATAATGTATATAAGCGGGATTTCCTCCAACCTACAGAGTTCGCAGTCACCATTGTCACATTCCACTTTGTTTTCTGATATCTCACAATTGATTGCTTTTATTGTACACTTCTTGGTAGGATAAGTCTTCGCTATATGTGCGGTTTTTCATGTATTATAATCTTCAGCCATGTGGCATCTAGGTTTATCAATAGATTTCCTCATCCTCATCAAAACCTATACAGTTCTTGGTCTGATTTGTCACAAAGTTCATGCTTGGGTTGCAGGCTTCAGATTACGCTAGTTGGAGTCCTGTAATATTTTGTTTTATTCGGGATAGCATGCTGTAATTCTACACTTATAATTATTGATACTCTATTGCCGTTGTCAACTATTTGTTCAACATTACTTGGCTATCAAACTGTTCATAGAATCATAAAATCACTAGTTTAGGATGTAGTCTGTTATGTTTCCTAACTTCATTTCATTGCTTAGAATAATCATGATCCTTGATACATCCTTGATTATCTGGATATACATCCCATTATCCTATTATAGGTCCTTGAATTGCTTCTAGAGAAGGTCATTGGTAATACAAAATTGTATTCACTTGCTTAGGTACCTAAATACCTTGGTTACTTTGAGCTTCATGATTCCTCTGTACTTCTCATACTATTGATGATATGTGTCCCATGCCTTTGCTGAACAGAATGGTTCGATTTGACATCAAGAAATATAATTCTTCATATGAATCTTCCTTAAGAGGAGGTAGTCTATAAGGACAGTTGCTCATCAGTCACATACTTCTCGTTTTAGGGCTTTACCTTTTTCACAGTACATAGGAGACAGCAATATTCTTATGTCTCGCAGGTCCCGAACCTCTTTCTCTTAGCTTTCTTCCCCGTGGGATCTGGACTTTCAGACACCTCCCCTTTACTTGTCAATTGACTGTTATTATAAGAATGGTGGGAAAGATTACCTGTCAATTTCGTTTCTAATGTCAGCAGCCACTCTCTCGCATATTTTGAGCTTAGCTGATATGTGGCTGGTCTGGCCTTTGTCTATCCTCACCACCCACCAGATCACCGGCATGCCCAAGGCTCTGGGGAGCAGTGGATGAGCTCTTGTAATATATTTCTCTTGTAAGCGCTTGCCATGGAATCTGCCTCCTAACCTGTATTATCAATAACACTATAGTACCAAATGCAGAAAGCTAAAGGAATGGAGATTGAACAAATTCAGCCCGCTAGCATTCTAGGCAGAATATCGACAGGTTAAGTAGGCCTAAGTCTAGTTACAGGTTTTTAACTACTTAGCCAGGCAAAAAAAATGTAACAAGTTTGTAAAGTGCTAATCAGTGTTTAGTCTAAAGTCCAATAATTGGCAGGTGGTAAGTTCTACCAGACAGGAGGCGAGAGCGGACAAATAAAGGAGGCTGCATATACTGGGCGAAAAAAGAGTACCGATTCAACCAAGTATGTAGAAAGACTTTCAGTCCAAGGCTACATCTTACAGGTACTCTTTAAGGATACAAATCTGTACTTATCTTACATGAACAAAAATATGTAAAAGTATAATGTCATACACTGTGGTAATATCACTTAAGTATCAAACTGATACTTGTAATAAAACCTAAAACCATTTAAGTTTGAAAGTCAAACCTAAAACATAACATAAAAGAAAGTCAATTATCAAACAATACTTAAAGCAAACTGAGTATTAAAGTGATACTTGAAACAACATGTAGAACAAGACAAGCAACCAGGTATCTGTGGTAGATATAAGGGGTTGGTAGGATCGAGAAATGTACTGACAATGGGACCGGTAGAATTCTACTTTTTCTACATGTTCTAGATTGTGATATTTTGTTGCTACATGATTTCTGAAAGAAATGGGAGGTTGGGCTATTCCAGTAGCATCCTTGATCATGATTTATTGTTCATCTTTTCCATTTACAGTACAGTAGCTGGTATCTTTTAATCTATTATTGGAGGTTTTATCTACTCATAGGTAGTTGTTACTAAACTAAATTTCTGTCTGGTGAAAAGGACAGGTATCATTTTAACCTTGGACTGAATGAAGGATGTTTTGTTCAAGCTGATAGAATACTGTGAAGCAGAGGGTACAATTGTCTTTCCATTCTCCTGCTGTTTTCTATTGACTTTCTACTCCTGCTACACCAGACAGGTTGGACGAGATTTGAGCGGAGTAAGGAGTTGAACTGGCTGTGGGGTCTGGTATCTAGGGGATGTACTCTGAATTATCTACACATTGTCCAGTTTAACGTACACCAGGTACATCTGAGATATCAGGAGGTAGTGAGACAGTGTTTGTGCGACCGTATCTTGGCACTCATGATAGCAAGTATCTTGGGTCGGTGGTTAATTAAATTAGTCATATGAATTAAGAGAGGATACAAAGGTAAAGCTATACTTACTTTAGATAGAATTAGTTATGAGACTCTGATCATCTGAACTGGATGAAATCTAAGCAGGCCCACCAAAAACCAATGCATTTTCCCGTATACTATGATGCTTAAGTGAATATGGAACTGATGTCCGTTTTGGAAGGTTAAAACTGACACAGGGGGTCAACGGTATAACATAGATTTGTACAAAGTATCCTGAGAGTGGTACTACACTTTCTTGGCCTCGGTGGTGATCTGGCCGCTAGGGTCGTTGTTGTCTTCGGTGATACCTTTTCTATTTTTGAATCAGCTTCCTCCATAGCCGCCATAGCCTCAGCACCTGTAATCACAGGTACCTTGCTCAGTATCCTCCTATCTTTCTTGATATCAGTTGCGATCTTGTCCTCTGCCCGTAGCCTTTGCGCCATAGTTGTATCAATCTCGCTTGTGGTAAGTCTATACTAAGCAGTATGGGAGACCCGGAGGATCAGATTATAGATTTCACCTACGGTTGCTGTCTTGACAAGGTTCAATGCATGGGCCATCTGCTGGTGGAGCGGACATTTTATGTATGAAGTTTTATCAAGCGGAAAGCTCGAGTGAGATGGTCAAGAGAGCCTGGAGCGTATAGATGGTGGTAGTAGGAGGAGAATCATAAGGTGGAGGAATGGTACTATGCTGATCTTGCGCAAAGCAGTTTTAATATTTGGAACGGAATACACCTGTGAGCAAGCTTGCTTATAAGAGGCAAGAGGTTCCAGTTGTTGATACCAATATTAGTAGTGATATGGTAGTTTTCTATTTCTTTCGCGTAATAATTCTGAAGTGAGCAAAACAACCCCACATCAAGAGGTTGCAGAATACATGTCAAATGAGTCGGAAGACTGCAACAGATTTTATTGTATGAATCACAAATTCGCTAAATCACAAATTTACTAGGAATGAGTGGCTATTGAGAATCAACAGTCTCTTGTCCTCTTGACTTCCATACTGGAGCACCTTCTTCCAGCTATATAGATCGAAGATTTCTGTCAACCAATAATATCCTCATTCCTAATCAGTCTAACCTTTAGGTAATTTCCCAAACAGCACGTCGTGATTCTCCTATTTCACATTTCCAGCTGCCCATATATGTGTACTTTACCCTTCGTTATCAGGAAGGTGGAAAAGACAAAACCGTCTGCCAAAACAGCTTCAACTCAGGTTACCAGCTCCTGCTTGCCATCATGCTTCATATATGGATTTTGCTTCCCCCGTTGTCTCATTAGGTTTGTTTTAGAAGAATAGCCCAGAATTATACCATTTTCATTAATATTATAGAGGTTGTGAGCTTTGATATTATTCTCAGCTATGTCTTTTCCAAGCTTGTTGCAGTAATATTTGATAATACCGAAGTCATTAGCATAAACACGGTGATAATCCCTTCGTACAGCGAGTTTGGCCATAAGCGCTGGGTGTCGATTCAAGACTTAGATTTTCTAATTCTTTTTAGTGCAGTAAAGAATCTTAATTTTCCTTGCTTCGTCTTGATAGAGGACATGCAAGGCCTTTCTCTCCTCTACTGCAGGTTTCTCCGCCATTTACTGTAACCGGTACGGGTACTTGGTTATTGTTTTATGTTTTGTTTTAAGTATCGCTTTGATACTTGGTTAGTTTTAAGGATCGTTTGGTACTTGGTTTTGTTTTATATTTTGTTTTAAGTATCGCTTTGATACTTAAGGAGTTTTACCAAAGTGTATCGATTGATACCTTTGATAAGTTTCGTTCATGTTAAGACATGAACAGATTTGTGTATTTAAAGACCACCTGTTTCTATGATAGAAAGGGCAGACTTCGACAGACAGTATTTCAATATACTTGGTTGAACGGTTACTTCTTTGTTCCTCAGTACACCCTGGAAGCCTCATTTAGCTCACAGCTCTCGCCTCCTCTCTGGAAGAGCAGACCACCTGCGAACGAGCGTACCTATTACCGTTAACGTGATTAGCACCTTGCGAACACGTTACATTTATTTAACCTCAGCAAGTGGTTACGAACCTGTCCCCGGATTTAGGCCTGATCAACCTGTCGATATCCACCTCAGAACACTAGCGGAGAGAAGTGGCAGAATCACAACACATTCGGCTTCCTCTTAAACTCAATACAGAGTCTTTGACGACCAGGAGTGGGAAGCAAATCCCATGGCAAGACCTTACAAGAAAGAAACAACCCCAGCGCTCTGCTAAAGAGCTGGGCGATCCGGAAAACATGGAAGATACACAACCTCCAGGAGAATTCCATTCAACTCCAGCAAAGAAGCTTTCCTTTGAACCTCCAAACGACCCCGAATCTAGTAGCGACTTAGATATGCCTAGCACAGGAGGAGGGCCTTCTGGAGGAGGGAAATCTCGGGCAAGGCCTGAAGAAGAGGAGGTACCCGCAGCATTTGAACCCCCTAAGTTTAATCTCCACCTCCCAGCGAAGTTTACAGGAGAAGGAAAAGACCTCAAACCTGAAGCCTTTGACCGATGGGCAACAGAACTCTCACACTTCCTACTGTTACCAGGAAAAGATGTGGAAAGTCCTACAACTGGACTTATCATAGGATCATTCTGTGAAGGAAAGGCAACCAACGCATACCACCAATGCTATAAGGATTTCGGCGGGAATGTAAGATTAAGAGGAACTACAGTTCTCGATTACCTGAAAGGACGATTCCAATCCTCTATAACCAACGACCTCCTATACAACAAATTCAACCAACTCCAGCAAGTTAACGGAACGCATGTCAGGTGAATCACCGAGGTGGCTACGGACCTAATGATGTATATGGGCCGAATGGAGAGAGGAAGCATCTCCAAATACATCCTGAAGCAATGATTCTATGACACAATGCACCCTACCCTCCGGCGAGAAGTAGAACTACTCGAGGAAGACGGCGATGATATTGCTGTAATAATTGCAAGAGCAGAATGAAAGGATGCCATTCTCCATGAGACCAAGGCCTACAAAATACAGACATCTTTTAGTAGGAGCAGCCAGCTACGGCACAAAGCCTCCAGCAACTCTGGAGATGATACATCGCGGGTTTTCAAGAAGAAAAAATCCTGCAAAGAATCGAGACAGCAAAAAGGAGAATGTTTTGAATGTGGAAAAACAGGACACATGGCAAAGAACTGTCCTACGAAGAAAGGGAAAGGAAAGGCAATTAAGCAAGAGGCATCAGCCAACAATGTGGAAAGCGATAATACCCAATCCAGCGAATATGAAGAGATCCATATCGGATATATTGATGTGGAATGTAACAGTTTTCGACCTCGGGCTAGATTCAAAGCACACAGCACTCTGGAAGGTACTATCCTGATCGATGACAAAAGGGCTCGTGTTCCATTCGACCCTGGCGCAATCGGAAGAAATATGATCAGTAATTCCTTTGTCTGTGTCCATGGACTCCTAACTCGAGACCTTAACCAACCCATACCAGGCAATATGGAAGTAAAAGGATCACGATCCACAAGCCATAAAACCTGTAGTACGACCATTTGACTTAGTTCTGCAGTCCTACCCCCGCAGGAAACGCTGGTTGGAAACTTAGCCAAAGACGATGCCCTAATAGGCATGCCATTCCTGAAACACCACAAAGCTATAATCAGGTGTGGGGAATTAACCATCCATTTCCCAGATCAGAAGGTCAGAGTCGCATGCAAGCCAACAAGCGGAGAGTACAGAGCCGCAGTCTGTGAAGCAACTACCCAAAAACTATTGGATGAATACTCGGATGTTTTCTCTGATCAAATACCGCAAGAACTACCGCCTATGAGAGAGGTGAACCACCACATCCGCCTCCGAGACCCCTCCAATCTCAAGAACCAACCCACCTACTCGATTCCTGACGCATACAAAAGCCTACTTAGTGCTTGGATCAACCAACAACAAAGAAGAGGAGTCATCTACCAGGCAGAAGCCCCAGGTGCCGCTCCTATGTTTGTTCAACCCAAAGCAGAGGGCAAAAGAATCTGCCCCTTGGTTGATCTCAAGCTACGGAACGAAAACACGGTTATGGACAGTTCCGCTATCCCAAATCAAACCCAGATCCTAAATGCAGTTGGACGGGCTAGATTCCGAAGTATGATTGACCTAAGCGATGCCTACTTCCAAACATGGTTAGATCCAGAAAGCGAACGCTACAACAGTTTCAAAACACCCTTCGGAAGTTTCGTTAGCCGAGTTATGTTACAAGGTGATAGGAATGCGCCCGCCACATTTATTCGAATTATGGAAAACCTCCTAAGCGAATACCTTTACCATTTTGTTTGGGTCTTCATTAATGATATTCTCATCTTCTCGAACACCGCAACAGAATACACCTACCATATAGGTTTGGTTGGTACCAAACTTAGGGAAGCTAAATTCTGCACTAGCAGAAACAAATAAATCCTGTTTGCCAACAAACTCGATATTCTAGTACATGTTATAAATGATGAAGGAATACATGCAGCCCCAGGAAAAATAGCGTGTTTAACGGAATGGTCGACACCCCGGAATCAAAAGGAACTCATTCGATTCCTAGGACTAGTCAACTATATTGCCCAGTTCCTACCACACCATGCCACTGTGACAGTGCCGCTCACAGACCTTACCGGCAATGCAGAATCTTTCTGGACTCACACTCATGACCAAGCCTTTACCAACATCAAGGAATTGATAAAAAACGCCAACGTTATACAACCTATCGACTACAGAAAACCAGAACCAATATGGCTGATTACTGATGCATCGGATATTGGAGTTGGAGTATGGATTGGACAAGGAGCCTCCCATGAAACGGCAAGACCGGCCGCTTTATACAGCAGAAAGTTCACTAATTCACAGATGAACTATGGAACAACATATAAGGAAGCCCTTGCTGTGATTGATGCCCTTGCCACTTTCAACCACATCCTCAAGGGCAATAGCTTCACTATTGTTACCGACCACCAACCTCTCACTAATCTTAAAACAGAAAGGATACCTGGAAGAAGAAGAACAGGATGGATAGGCGAAATCAGCAAATACGATGCAAAAATTATCTACACCCATGGAAGAACAAACTATTTAGCTGATGCTCTCTCCCGCCTATATGAGAATCAAGACCTCGCAAACTCACCCCTTATTCACTACCACACAAGACAAAGCGAGGACAGCCCTGACGACACCTCCTATGAACAAGAAACATCGATGGCTGCCGCCAGCTCTGCCACTCCCTCCAATCCTTTCTCTTACACCATGTACAGTGCTGCCGGAGCAGAACGAGGAAAGGACATTGATGAAGAATGGAATGACAATTGCACGCTCCGCAGCACACCTCCTCACGAACTTGAACAACGCAGACTCCACTAGTCCCACTGTTATCACGATACCTGCCCTTTTCACCAAACTGAGATTAAGTTCGGCAACAGATACCAGCGACCGTACTATATGCCTGCTGACGATTCCAAAGACACGAGCTTCGATACCGTAGAAGGGGGAGAAGAGATGATCGATGAAGATGAATCGACCCAACCTCCTCA
Source organism: Tuber melanosporum (assembly GCF_000151645.1). NCBI lineage: Eukaryota > Fungi > Ascomycota > Pezizomycetes > Pezizales > Tuberaceae > Tuber > Tuber melanosporum. The sequence goes on along the minus strand of NW_003299111.1, from coordinate 490,127 downwards.
TAACCTTAATCCTGTTCCAACACGATACCAAGGTCTTGAACAACTCGAACAAGCAGCAGCCTATGTGGAGGCAATATCCTATCTACACCCACCACAGTCAGCCCCGCCATCCTCTCCTCCCATAATTGATCCACGACCACTGTATAGTGGACCCTTACGAGTATACAACAATGCAACCATTATCTCGATCTTACCCCCTACTATTTCCGAACACCGTCGACATCTTTATGAAACCTTTGAGGAGGAGGAAATCCCTATTGAATCAACAAGAGGATACCTAATCGAGGATGAACGAGATGTTAGATCAACTACAGAAGAATTAACCTCCTCCTTCCGAAGCCAAATGATAACAGGATACCGCCATGACCTGATTTACTTCAAAGCCATGGATAGCTCCAGGCATGGAGACCTCGCCCCCTACAACCTATCCAATGGAATGGCCTACACTAGCACCCGTTATGGTGAACATTGCCTATACATCCCGAAAGGCTATATATTCAATGGAATGTCTATTAGGGAATATGTTATTACCGAAATCCACAACAAAGGACACCATAGCGCGGATCGCAACATCCAATATGCCTCAGAATATGTTTACTGGCCTGAAATGCGATAGCACCTCTGCGACTTTGTCAAGCAATGCGAACTCTGTCAGGCAAATAAGCAGCGAACACAACTTCCTGAAGGGAAAGCTCAGACCCTCCAACTACCATGTGAAATGTTTGAATGCTATGCCATCGATTTCGCTGGACCATTCAACAAGTCCGACGGATATGACACCATCCTGGTAGCTGTGGATCGATTTTCCGGATACACCTGGTTAATACCAATGAAGGTTACCGACTCCTCCAAAGACACCTGGAATAACCTCCAACGATACTTGTTTACCCCCCACGGGTACATCTTATCTATTGTCAGTGATGCTGATCCCCGCTTTACCACTAGATTCTGGAAGCAAACCTTGACCTCCCTCGGAATAAACCACATTATGGCTGCACCAGGACGCCATGAGACTAATGGCCAAGCGGAACGAAAGATCCGCGAGGTTAAGACCGGAATTAGAAACATGATCAATGAACGACAAACCAACTGGAAACCAGCCCTTGTCGAACTCGCTTCATATATCAATGCCGGATTTTCAGATACCTTGGGGATGTCGCCATACAAGGCAGTCTTTGGCCGCCAATACCCTCTCCTACCTACAACTCTATTCAAGAACTCCTTAGTCCTGGCTTCCGATGACCACTTAAACCGCCATCAAGCGATTCGGAATGATGCTTTCCAAGCTGTTAAGGCTGCCCGATTCCAAAGCACCACTACTGCTCAGAAGCGAAGACGCAAACATGTTCCTATTCCACCAGGTGATACGCTCATGGTACATGGAAACATGTTCATCACCAATGTTCGGTGCAGTAAGAAACTGCAACCCCGATGGTGAGGACATTTCAAGGTCTTATCCTTTGACGAACAATTACAGAGAACTACACTGTCCAGATGGATGGACACATTTACCACCGCAATACTGCAGTATTCCACACCTCTGCTGTCAAAAGATTCCACCCAAATGGCGATTCTAAGTTCCCTGGACGAACCCACTCTCGACCCAACCCTATTATCATTAAGAAGAAAGATGAATGGGAAGTTGAAGAAATCCGAGACCACCGCCTTTGGCATGGAAATGATCAATTCTTAGTCAAATGGAAAGGATATCCAACGAGTGAAAACAGTTGGGAACCAGTGGAAGGACTAGAGCACACTATGAATATGTTGAATGAATGGTGGAAAGACAATATGCCGAATGGATCCCTTCCCCCAACAATCAACTACATCACTATGTGCTGGACACCTACAATGCCAGAAACCGAGCCATGGCATGCAGAACTCGAGACTAGAGATGGACTTTGGGCACCATACTTTGAATCGCAATTTGAGAGTAGCGATGAGGAGAATCAAGCTATGGAGCAGGCCCTCGACAACTTTATCTAGTCACCAATCACCATCCGAATACCATAACGATGTCAAACTATGTGGAGCTTAATGTGAGGCAGCGGTAACAGATTATTGGACTGATGTTGAACCGCGATGTTATCCAACTTGAAGACTAATTCGAAATCCTCTGAATTCACTACTGTGCTGATTGTGATCATGCTTGGGTTGATGTACAGCACGAATCTGGTATTCGTGACTACTGTGATTTAGATTTCTTTGAGTCTAAGTGTTGCCTTAGAGTTTCCTCTTGTCCCTGGTGTGACACTTATGATGAAGAGCTTTTAGCGTAAACTGAAGCCCTTAGTTTCTCAGACTCTGCCTTTGATGATTATTAGGTTTTGTTTGTTTAAACAGTTGTTTTGTTTTGGGGAATGTAACCGGTACGGGCACTTGGTTATTGGTTTTGTTCTATGTTTTGTTTTAAGTATCGCTTTGATACTTGGTTAGTTTTAAGTATCGTTTGATACTTGGTTTTGTTTTATGTTTTGCTTTAAGTATCGCTTTGATACTTAAGTAGTTTTACCAAAGTGTATCGACTGATACCTTTGATTAGTTTCGTTCATGTTAAGACATGAACAGATTTGTGTATTTAAAGAATGCCTGTTTCTATGATAGAAAGGGCAGACTTCGACAGACAGTATTTCAATATACTTGGTTGAATGGTTACTTCTTTGTTCCTCAGTACACCCTCGAAGCCTCCTTTAGTTCTCAGCTCTCGCCTCCTCTCTGGAAGAGCAGGCCACCTGCCAACTATCGTACCTATTACCGGTAACGTGATTAGCACCTTGCGAACACGTTACAGTGATTCAGCATATGCACCTGCCTTTGGAAATATGGGGCCATATGTGGAACGCGTTAATAAACCATTAACCACTGAGGAAGAAGCAGCTAATCTGGTTATGTCTAGTAAGAGAATTGTGGTAGAATGGTGTTTTGCAGGAGTTGTTAATTATTGGGCATTAAATTCTTTTAAGTCAGGAGTAAATGTAGGACTCTCACCAATTGAGGGATACTATATGGTAGCTACTCTGTTAAGTAATATTCTATTATGTATTTCAGCAGGAAATCAGATTTCAGAAAAGTATCATTTGTCTCCTCCAAGTTTGGAAGAACACTTGTACATATCAGATCAAGTATAAAGGAAAAAAAAAGAAAGCTATTTGGATTTTAAAATCCGCAAAATTTCCACTGTATTACTTTGCACTTCCTCTAATGCCCTCTCTGTTGTTTCCCAGTGTTCCTCCACACTCCCAAGACAATTTTGTATTTCCTCTTTCTCCAAGATAACCTCCAGACGCACTTTCTCTGGAGTAGAACTGCTATCGGGGATCAGAGTATTTGCCACACATTCAAGAACAGTAGTTAGACAACTACTTTCTTCAGCCAAACTGGTATCTAAAAGCTTACCACATTCCCAGATTTTTCTTCTCTTCTCTCGTAATCCTACTGCTTTATCCTCCGAGGCTTTACCTGTATTCTCCTTCTTCTCTTCAGTTTCGGTATGGTGACTATCAAGGGCAACAATCGCAGACTTGTAATTTCTTTTTCCTTTTATCATAGAAAGTAGTCCTTTCCGGCATGCTTCTGCAGCTTCTTGGTCTTTCAACTTTCTCGCTTTTGTAGCTTCTCCTTGTGAACCGTGACCTGAATTGCCTCGTCCATCTCGACTCTAGTAATATTAGCAATTTGTTTTCTTTTTTAATACAAAAGTCTGGTATATAAGAGTATCAACCTACACTTTCTACATGTGCCTTCCATTGTGCCATTGCTTGCTCATATTCTCTGACAGTCTGAGCAGTTCCTCTTTCCTTTTTAGTCTTGATAAACTTTAACTTTGTAATTGGCAAGCATTCGTGCCATTTTACTCCGAGGATTGCTCACAGGATGGAAGACTCCATTTGAGAACAATTGTTGAATCTTTAACCAAAACCATTCACGTCCTCCCCGAATTGAAAATTCTGCTCCATCAAGTACAGACAGTCGGGCAAGAAGAAGCTTCTCCAATTGACTATATCGATTACGTGGAGCAACTTGTACTGCCGGGACAATTTCAAGTTCAGGTAACTACAAGGATGCCCAAACAGGCTGCAGAGATTCTCCGGCAAGCTGTAAAGCTTCTCCGGCAGACTGTGAAGCTTCTCCAGAGGGCCATGAAAATGATTCTGTAGGTTGCAATAATAATCTGGTCGGCTCTGGGGAGGATCTGGTAGGCTGCGATAATTGCATTTGAAGGTTCATTGAGGATAGACTCTGACATGGATATGAAAGTAAAAGATTTTCATGTCAACAAACTAGTAAACATAACTCCTCGGCGACTGTCTTATTTAAGAACTGTTCTTAAGACTGTGCAAAGCTGAGCCACCAAGCGCTATCGCACAATTGGAAAGGTTAGTGCCGTTGCTGTGGTGAGAAGGAAAGTTCGCACGACGACCGTCGCAGCAAAACCTCCCTAATGTCACACGTCACGTAAACCGCCTCGCTCCATCACAATCCTCTGGTGCACGTGGGTAATTTCTTGATGCTCGCCGCCTGTACCACAGACGCGAGATTGAGATTGGGTAGCCTGCGAGAACAATCGAGGGGAAAGGAGAGGACGAGGTTAACGCTAATAGCACCGACATTAATTGGGTTATAGGCCAAGGAATTAGGTTCCCGGAGTCCCACTGGGGGGAGGCCTGGTGGGATGGGGTATTTACAAGACCTTCTGGTTCCGTCTACTGAACGGACATTTCTTCCGTTTGGCTTGCGCAGGAGGTCTAGAGGCAGAGTGCGTATGACTCGCCGGAATGTATTTCTCAGGCGCAAGGTATAACAGATGACCGATAAAACGTCCCACCAAATATCTCAACAGGGAGGGTGCGGAATGGTCCGCGGAAGACTCGACTGGACCGCTAGTCCTCTCTGAAGTTAAGTCTAGTCTACTAGTGGAGGTTTTACCGACTTGGACGGTCAGGCTTGTATTACTGACCAGGCCAGACAAGAAATAGGATATTAACGGCCCAGTGACGGAATCAAGATCCCATTTTGCTTTTTACTATTTTCATCACAGTCTATTAGGTTCAAATAATTATTTTCTTCATTAAACACATTGTTTCCGTGGGTTATACTGACGAGTCGCAAGAGAGTCAGAATGGAAACAGTGCCTCGCTTAGATTAGGGGCAGCGAAAATAGATTCACGAGTATCAATTGTTTGTGGAGCATTAGGTGAGTAATAATACATGACTATGAAACACTCTGTCAAGACCGGGGTGGGACCGGACCGGACCGGACCACCCGAGTTATTCAAGTCCAGGCACGGTATCGACCAGGACTGGTAGGCCTGGTTCTGCCTCCAAGATCTGACAGGTCAAACTATTCGGAACCCTGTATTCAGGTTAGCGGTGCACGGTTCAGAGATGATGTCAGATGGGTTGTTGCTGAAAGTACTGCTAGATGTGCAGGACTAGTTTTTGGTCAATCATGAGGCATCGCAGCAGTATGATACTTATAGGTGATAGGAGAAGTGGTAACGCTTAGTCAGAAAAAGAAAGAAAAATCGGGGTAGCGTTATGGTGACCCTTCTAGAGCAAATCTAATAATATTATGTTCTGTATATCCAAAAAGGTCCCACTCGTAGAACATATAAAGAGCCACTGATATGGTTGAAATCGGAATATATATTCCTGGGCTGGGCTCTGAAACACCGCAGTGGAAAAATATATAGGTATATATAAAGATATTCATATAGTTTCGCGGCGTGCAGGGTTGTGTGGTTGTGTGGTTGTGAGGCCATAAGCAATCACGCAATATACTAACAAGCTGTGACTTAAATATAAATAAAAATTGATCCATTTTGGCACAGCGCGCATACCGGTTTGGGCCGCTCGTATGCCGGCCTATTGACCGTCGGCCGGGCCAAGGCGGGCCACTCCGGGGAGTAGCCTAGACCGATATAGGCCGGATTCCATCAGCCTACGGAGGCCTATCACGCCTGGTGGACGCCTATGGGCTAGACCATTGGAACTGAAAAACTGTTGCCACGGGAGCCACGGTGTCAAATCTAGCAAAAAAGGTTCCAAGAATTTCGCATCTGGTTTCCCTCCTTTTTCATTGTTTTTTCCTTCCTCCTCGGGAGCCTCCAGAGATTTAGATTTGGTTCACTCACGAGAATTTGTCAGACGACCAATAATCTGCCAATGTTTTTAACTTTTCCTTCCACTATAAATAAATCATTGGGAACAGGTGCTACTACTGGACCGAGTAGGAATTCATGGAGGTAATTCACTAGACAGGTGAAAGCTTTGGAGAATGCAAGTCATGTTAAACGGAAGGTAAAAACAAAAGGGAAGCAAACATCTGGCTAAGTGAGCTCTAAAAGGCAGGTAGTACAAAGCTGCCTTTAACAGACTATAGGTAGGCTGGGCCGGGCCCGGGTCAGTTAGCTAGAGGCATATAGGCTGCAGCGAGGCCAGATCCCTCGAAATTCTCCTAGGCCATGCCCATTTGGAACACTGTTTTGGTATCCAGTCATCTTTCCTATAATGTCAGTATCAATATCTGTCTATTAGTACATGTGTAATACGTGTGACCGTAGTTCGGTTATGTTAAAATTCACGAAGCCTTTTCTGGTCTGGGTTACCTGGTCTGTAATCCAGTATGAAAGGGTAATGCATTAGTTTGGTTGGAAAGATGTTTGAACCAGAGTTAGTGTGCTTTAGGAAGCTAGGTGAAGGAACGCTAGATGTTTGGGTTAGGAGTTGGTTGTTGCAGGATTGTCGGAGTGATGATGGATGAGTTAGGAGCTGGAGAGCACTATGGCGTTAGTGTTCAGTCTACTTGAATGGTACTACTGTTTGTGTAGCACTAGGTTACTACGAAACGTTTGGAAGTAACAAGAGTGTTTTGGAATTGTCTGATGCTACAAGGAGAAGGTTTCCGAAGAACATTGAGGTAGCAGTTGGAAACACTGTAGATTCATGACATCAGAGACAAATGGTGTGAGCTTGCAAACACAAGAATGGTTCGCTGTATGAGAAGATATTTGTATATATAGGACACTTCCGACAATGTAGAAAATATAAGGAAAAACATTGACTCTCCCTCGAACATAGCCTATTTTATTAGGTTAGTCTCTCTTCCTGCACCTCTTTCCCCTCAATGTTAATAAAATAGGCTATGTTCGAGGTAGAGTGAATGTTTTTCCTTATATTTTCTATGTTGTCGGAGGTGTCCTATATATACAAATATCTTTTCGTACAGTGAACCATTCTTGTGTTTGCAAGCTCACACTATCTCTTTCTGTTGTCATGAATCCACACTGTATCCAACCGCTACCTCAAAGTTCTTCGGCCCCCCCCTTCTCCTGTAGCATCAGACAATTCCCAAAGACTTCTGTTACTTCCAAACATTTCGCAATAACCTGGCGCTACACAAACCGTAGCACCATTCAAGTAGACTGAACACTAACGCCCTAGTGCTCTCCAGCCCCTTGCTCATCCAGCATCACTCCGACAATCCTGCAACAACTAACTCCTGCCCCAAACATCTAGTATTCCTTCACCTAGCTTCCTAAAGCACACTAACCCTGGTTCAAACATCTTTCCAACCAAACTAATGCATTACCCTTTCACACCGGGTTACAGACCAGGTAACCCAGATCAGAAAAGGCTTCGTGAAATTTAACACGCCCACACACGAAGACTTCCACTTCTGTTATCGTGCAGAATACCAATCGCTGTTGTATGTTTTTCATGGGTGACCCGCGGGAGTGATTTCGTCATGATATATCGGCTATCCTTTCTCCGGTGGGACAGTATTGGAGGTATATCTTTTCTTGACTGACTAGCTGGCGGATGAAGTGATGCTGTATGTCGATGTGTTTGGTTCGTGCATGATATTCTGGATTTCGCGCAAGTGCGATTGCTCCTTAGTTGTCGCCGTAGAGTGTTGCCATGGGTGTGATATGTTTAAATGCTCCAAGCTCATCCAAAAATACCCGCAACCGTAGGATCTCCTTTGCTGCTTGCGTCATAGTCGTGTACTCGGCTTCCGTTGTCGACAGGGCTATGGAACTTTGTTTCTTACTTTTCCACGAAATCCGTCCTCCCTTTAACATAAATACAAATCCTCCTACTGACTTACAGTCATGTCCAGACCCCCAGTCAGCATCGGAATATCCTCCAGTATCGTTACTGATTCCGTATCCGAGTGCTAGATTCTTTGTGCCCAATAGGTAGCGAAGGATATGTTTAACGGCAATCCAGTGTTCCCACCGTAGGTCGTGGTTGAACTGACTAACCAAACCGATAGCGAAAGCGATGTCCGGACGGGTTCCCAGCATAGCATACATCAAGGATCCGACAGCAGATTGGTATATATCTAAGCTGATTGTCCGCGTTGACACAGTAACATCTTTGTATAGAGTAGCGGGAGTGAGATGACAGTTTACATCCATCGGAGAAAGCATAGGACGCGCCCCCTGCATACCATGCGGTTCCAGAATCCTTTCAATATATTTTTGATGAATGGCAAGCAATCGTAGCTTTCGCTTTCTGGAAATTTCCAGACCGAGGAAGGTAGTACGCTCGCCAAGATCAGTCATCTCAAATGACTCTGCAAGGCAGTTCTTGATCGAATATATATCTGTGAGATCTGCGGCAGCAAGGGCCAGATCATCCACATATGCCAGTACAATGACCTTTCGCTAATAGTTGATATAAAGGCTGAAGTCCTGTGAACTTCGTACAAAAGACAGGTTCTCGAAAAAGGTATGAACCTTCTTGTACCATGCTCGCGGTGACTGCCGTAATCTGTATATGGCTTTAACAAGGCGGCATGCATATCCTGGTTTCTCAACCTCTGAGACACCTTCCGGGCATTCCATGTATATCTCTTCCTCCAACTTGCCATTAAGAAAAGCCGTTTTTACATCCAGGGTATGCAACTCCCAATCGTTTTCGGCAACCAAAGTGAGCAGTACTTAGAGAGTTGTGAACTTAGTCACCGGTGTCTAGGTTTTATGAAAATCAATCCACCGCTATTGCGTATAACCTTTGGCCACTAGGCGAACCTTGAATCGTCCATCACCCTTCCGTCAAAAGAGCCACCGATAACCGATAACATTTCAATCAGCAGGTAATCTAGCCATTACCCACGTACCATTTTTTCTGAGAGATTCTTACTCGCTCTGCCAAGCCTACTTCCATGCACTTAAATCCTGACTGCCGAGGGCCTCCTGAAGGGTTGATGGTTCCTCCGATACTGCTAGGAAGTCTTGCTATGCCCGCGGACAAAACATTTCTCTTAGTTGACGTGTCTGTTGTGATCTTCTAGACCCAGATATAGTGGGATCTAGGTTATCTTCCTCCGCTCTTTGTTCTATAGATATGACAGCTGGTGGTGGACGACCTGTATTGTTTCCTGATCGACACTAGGCTCTAAACTGTCCGCATGCGCTGGATCGATCGACGGTGGCTGGACAGCGCACCTATCTTCATTTATTATCGCTTCCTCTTGAGCAAATATAATTTCTTTATTCTCAGGAAAGAGATCCTCTTCCTTTACTTTGTTTGTTTGTAGGGTATTTTCATCAAAAATGAGATCTCGGGAAAGAAACACTTTGTTGTCGACTTTATCGTAAATAAGATAAACCTGACTACCACTCTCCTCGCAATATCCAATCATGCGACATTGCTGGCTTCTTGGGTCTATCTTTCTCCTTATCTGTGCTCCTATATATCTGTAGACGATGGAACCAAACACTCGAAGGTGTGCGATGGATGGCTTCGATCCAAACCAGATCTCGTACGGTGTTTTGTTTTCATATGGCCCAGATGGCATGCGATTCACAATGTGGACTGCTGTCAGAGCCACATAGCCCCAAAACCTAGTGCTCAAACCTGTGTCGAACATCATAAACCTTGCCATTTCCATGATAGTACTGTGGGCACGTTCCACAATTCCATTGTGTTCTGGGGTATACGCTGGCGTGATTCGTTGTATGATTCTATCATTGGCTAGATACTTTTGGAAGGTGTGAGATGTATACTCTCCTCCACGATCGGACCTTAAGGACTTGATTTTCTTTGCCGTTCGACATTCTACCCGTACCTTATACTCTTTCAACCTTTCAAAAACCTCTGACTTCCGCCTCAGAAGTGCAATCGCTATGCGTCCAGACCATTCATCAATAATAGTCACAAAGTATCTTTCACCCATAAGTCCAGCCTCAGCCATTAGTCCACATACATTGGAGTGTATTGTATGTACTAGTTCCTCGCACTTCTTTCTTTCACCTGTTAGATTTTCCCTTGTTTTTTGCTTTCCTTGGGCGTATGTACTGCAAAAATTTCTTCCATACTCAAGCGATTTCTGAACCTGAAAACATTCACTGCATTCTGGATTTTCTGATATGCTGGTGGATTTAGACTCCGGTGTACTATACCTCCATGCCAGATCTCCCGCCCCCCCATGTCTCCCGTATGCGACTGTCCTGTCAGTGCTACATGCATTGATCCACTTAGGAAGTAAATATTTCCTTGTCGCTGTCCAATGGCCCTGGTCACACTTCTTTTG
>NW_003299111.1:475627-478922 GCF_000151645.1 Tuber melanosporum | reverse complement strand
GGTGACTGCATCTGCACGGGATTGGACAGCCATAATCATAGGCTCATATGACTCCGGAAGGGAGAGACTTAGCATGGAGACTAAATCGTTGTCCGGTATCCCTTCTCCATTTGTTGACAGATTTGCGACCTGGGTGGAGAGCTCTTTGAAGGAATTCAGGTGTACCGATACATCATGTCCTTCCCCTAGTTGCAGGCTCTAGAGTCTCTGCATAAGTACCATCCTACCATTTGCGCTAATTCCTTGGTGTATCTTCGCTAGTGCATCCCAAGCCCCCTTGGCATTCTGTGCAGACTGGATGTGAGGTATCTGCGAGTCACAAATGTTGAGGCAGATGATCGTAAACGCTAGATCATTGGTCTGATCACTAATTGTGAAGGCTGTTGTAGCTTGATCTGTGGGCAGGGATTCAACAGCAGTGGCGAGACCTTTCTCTTTAAGAATACCCAATATGCGAAACATTCATGGCACATAGTTGCTCTTACTGGTAGCCATTGATCCATCCAACCTTTCAATTGAGTGGCTAAGAGAGGTATATGATGGATTGGCTAGGGTCGTAGTAGACATTCGGAATCTAGGGCAATGTGTGATGGCTATAGTTTTTGGAAATGTTGGGATATTGAAGCGTGAAGAATAAAAGAGGTTTTAGCATTGTAAATTATGGTGTAGCGCGATCCGAGCTCATAATGTAATAAAATAGACTATGTTCGAGGGAGAGTCAATGTTTTTTCTTGTAATTTCTACGTTGTCGGAGGTGTCCTAGATATACAAATATCTTCTCGTGCAGCCAACCATTCTTGTGTTTGCAAGCTCACACCATCTGTCTCTGTTGTCATGAATCTATAGTGTATCCAACCGCTACCTCATAGTTCTTCAGAAACCTTCTCCTTGTAGCATCAGACAATTCCAAAACTCTCCTGTTACTTCCAAAGGTTTCGCAATAGCCTAGTGCTACACAAACTGTAGCACCATTCAAGTAGACTGAACAATATCGCCCTAGTGCTTTCCAGCTCCTTGCTCATATAGCATCACTCTGACAATCCTGCAACCACTAACTCCTGCCCCAAACATCTAGCGTTCCTTCACCTAGCTTCCTAAAGCACACTAACCCTGGTTTAAACATTTTTCCAACTAAACTAATGCATTACCCATTCGCACCCAGGTTACAGACCAGGTAACCCAGACCAGAAAAGGCGTCGTAAATTTTAAAAAATGTCTTTATCCCAAGTAGGTTGCGGGGCAAAGATGTTCTATCTGATGCACAGATCTATGAGATCAGATTGTATATTGACCTTAATTGAAAAGTGTATATACACGGTATATTTCGGACCTCCTTTACCATATAGACAGAGTAGTCAATTAATTGTGAGACCCGATGTAATTCTAAAGAAGCCAGCAATCACATTTCAGTATTACGGCTGATAACAAAAATGATGATACTCTAATTATTTCATTGGACTACATACATGCAGTTCCCAAATATGACCGAATTACAGTAAGTACCTATCTACACCCCATGGTTGTCAAGTATTTGCAGTTTTCCCATAGCAATGGAGATTTGCAGGAAAAGATTGCCATCCTCCTTTACTGTTGTCACATGCAAATCCTCACAGGTCTATACTGCCTGAATCCTGTACCTATACACGGGTACAGTGTCTTTTTCAACTGGACATTCGAAGTAGATATCTTAAATTATTCTATGGAGGGACTAGGCACCCAGACCATGGCTCATAAGTTAAACTTTCAATCATAGATCAAACCGTACAAGCAACCCTATCTACCAACCTCCCTACAAGCTCTCGATCCCATACCAGATGTTTGAATTGAAAGGAATATTGGAGCAGTGAGTAATAAAAACATCTGTTGCTTCATCCACTGTACTAGACCTGTAAAATACAATATCCCTGCAATCTACTAAATTTTATTGCTTATATGGATATATCTCAAAATAAACATTGCAGAAACCTGTGATTAGATAATATTATGTGGTTACCTGAAAGCCTCAGCGAATACCTGGGTTCTATAGGTAACAGGGGTCAGCATCTGAATCATGTAATCTAGTAGGTCTAGAGAGTATAAGCTCTAATGGTAGCCAACCAGAGTAATAATTACTGAAAGATTCTGTCATGAACAACAATTAATAACATGCCCATTTCCCATGAGATGATTGTTTATATAGTATTAAAACCTTGATTGTACTTACTGTAAGTACCGAAATAGTATGTACAAAGTTCCTCCCTTTAATTGAAAGGTTATTTCACATGATACCCATATGGGAAGGCCCCTTTCACAGGATTCCATAAAGAATAAATTTCTTCCCTACATATTCTTTTGGTTACCCAAGGTAATAAATTTGTAAGGTAACAATTAAAAAAAAATTGAAATTCTACACATTAAACTTCTAACCTCTACAAAAGTCCACTTCAGTTAATGGTGATTGCAGTTTCATCACCCTATCCATGCTTGACACACCAATAGGTACCTGTTTCGTCATTACAGTAGTCATAGTATCATATTAGGAAGTGAGTCAGAACCTAGTTGAAATTCCTGAACTCGTCGCCGGAGCCTCATTCTCCACCTCATATTCTGATGCTTTAGTAGCATTACGCCTGTATTAAAGCTTTGGAACCTTCACAGATTTCAAGATTCAGCTTCGCATGTGTGCTGTGCAGGATAGGCTTACAGTAAAGTTTATTAAATCTGACTGATCCAGAATTCTTGTCCAAAGCCATACCGATTCCAACTGCCAGTTCGGTATTCTGGCAATCTGGAAAGGGATTAAAGAGCAAGTCATTATTACAGTTTGAAATCCTACATATACAACTTGCCTTTGCCTCGCACTGCTAAAGCATGATTCCGCAAGCCAATTTCACCTTTGTGGAGAAGCATTTACAAAATTAATTACGATTACGAAAAATATAAAACCTAAATAAATACCAGCTACTATGCAACTACATCACGCTGTACAAATCAGTTACTCAACTGCCTATAACATTTTGCAATATTTCAAACAAAATAATGTTAAGACTGAAAGAGCCCAGTTCGATGTACTCACTCCGTATATTCATATGCTTGGCAGAGTAGATCTTAATGGCTGCTTCTGCCTGACTAATCCTGAGGAAACCAATCAATTATAAAGCATGTTTATTTGTCCTCCCTTGAGCCTGACACCGAATAGGGAATTACCTAAGTTGATAGGCATTGATAGAATATTTACCAAATCAAAGTTTGGCCAAGCCTTCCTCTTTGCTGTTGGAATCAATAATGACAACGGGATGATTTTACTAGGATTACA
>NW_003299111.1:472238-474389 GCF_000151645.1 Tuber melanosporum | reverse complement strand
CGATAGCTCATCCATCGCTCGGTGCCATTTGACTTCCACGATAACCGAAGAAGGAGAGTAATGGAGAAAAAAGATTTGTAAAGGATATCTAGTGAAGAAATATATTGTTCATGGTATTCTGTAATAGTGACTTCTCAGTAGGAGTATCTGATGAAATAACCATTCAATTACATCACTTATATTTTCCTGTTATTGTATGACTAATATTTGCTCTCATAAGTGACTACATTTGTCTTAATTAATTCTAGAAAATATGTTACTAAGATACATGTTTTTTATGAAAAAACTTTACAGATCCAGCTATAAGGTCTGCCATTGGAAGTTCTTATAGCTATGATCTTTCAGCATATACTTATGTAAGAAAACTACAAAAGGTATAATTATAGTTATCTCAATGCACACCAATACTGCTAGAAAGAGATTTCCGAGGTGCGAATAGCTGTAGACTAGAGTCTACGGTATGGAGTTACTATTGATTGGGTACCTTAGTCGCACACGCAATAGCTTACTAAGAAGTACATAATGACTAGATCTTCGATCAGGAAGCATGGCAGAAGTTGTAAGACTCTAAAACAGAAGATGATCTAGAGCAATATAGGTGAATATTGGACTATTTATGTAGTATGTTAAGTATTATTCAGAGATTCTTCTCTCCAATATGGGCAAAGTCCTAGAGGTTAAATACATGAAAGATAACACATAGTGATGAATAAAACATAGGTAAACATGAACACTGCTGTGATATGTATTACCATGATACTCATATATAACACATATACATATGGTGATAAATGTTAAGAGAAATGCAAATTATGTAATCCTGATAACAAGAAAGATATAATGATAACTACTAGAGAACCTGAAAAGAAAAGGTACAATATTACCCTGAAGCTCTAACACAAGAAAGGAGCAGTAGTTACCCTATTGGATAGAGTAAACTCAGTAGTCAATTTGGATGTTACTAGGAATTGCTAAATGATCTGTCCAGGTAGTGTTATCCTATCTTCTAACTAGAGCTATTCTGCCTTTAACAATGAATTACCCTGTTACGTACCTAACCTAGCCCACTCAGATAGTAATTGCTAAACAGGACTTCAAGGAAACCTATTGGATTTGTTTTTACATGAAACTATGGGCTGTTTCAATTGCAGGTTTTAGTGATCACTTCCACATAGCCAGTACAACTGTAAACATATAGCGATTAGCGGATGTAATAGCCTACGTTTCCCTCTGACCCCTTCATAGGTCACTAGCATTATGGACAATAGCCTAGTGAGTTGCTTTATGTCCAAACAAAATCAAGCAGTGTAGATACACTGGTAATACTGTATATGGACATACTGGCTAGTCCAGTGGACGATGTCCGCAGGATAAATAAGCGGAAAGTGGGAAATATAAAAAGGTTATTGCCAGGTAGTCTTGTACTAAACAATCTGGAATGGTATGAGTAATACTACTGTAAGGTTCAACGAAGTATTTATGGGTACTGTAGCACCCTAGGCGATGTAACTGAAGTCTAATACTGTTAGGAATACCAGAACACAATACTTAGGAACCAGCCTGAGTAGGGTAACCCGATTTGGAATCGGAATCTCTGGTCTCCAACACTCCCCTCCGGCTCTGTTAAGGGGCCCACGTGTCATCATATATATCAATATCTGTTGCGTCCTGTGACTATATTACCACAGAATTGAAGGTGTTAGAATAGCACAATATATCTCGCCACTGTTCGTCCGACCGGATCCTGCTAGCAGGGTATATGAGAGGGGACCTTCGGTTGGGTCTGAGAAGTGGAACGTGGTGATTCCGTCAACTACTCAGAGGCGTACCAGGCTTCAAAGACATGACAACCTTGCCATGGGCTATATGTAACTGGACTATTTTGCACAAAGAAAGAGTATCAAATAGTAAAGGATCTCTGCTAGAGCCCAATACATTTGCAAACTCCAGAAGAGTCTAGAACTCTAAAGAACACTACCAAGGAAGCCAACGAACGTCACTGAGTATTGTAACTGGGTTTCGGAACACGTCGTAATCATTGGGTAATTCTCAATACTACTATGCTTACGGAAACCTACTACCCAGAGAGCAACCCAGAGTTGCCGACCGAGGGATTAATTACCAATCTGGTAGAATAAGCTTCCTGCAAGT
>NW_003299111.1:470828-472133 GCF_000151645.1 Tuber melanosporum | reverse complement strand
ATTGCCGAAAAGGCCTCGGCCGGGCATCATTCGGTTTCTTCTATGGCTTTCAGGGTCTACAGGTGTTCGCACCTTGGAAGAAAACTCGATGTTGTGAATTATGATTCAAGAAGTACATACTTGTATGATAAATAGATGTAGTCCGCGAACACTCATATGCAGATTATAAATATCAAAGTACTTCCCAAGCTTTAGACATCAAGCAGCGGAGAACAGACGTTAACAATATAATATTGTTTTTACGATTCTATCCTACTTTAGCTACTATACTTGGCTCCTAGTAGTCATTAATGAAAAGAGCCAGGTCCGCGCCTTTCTAGACAATCTCCATCTATAGAAACAAATGTCAATTAGCCTACACAATCTTGACGTTTATCAAGATGTCTCCAACTAACATACCGTGAAAGTCTAATAGTATTGGACAATCGGTAAGAGCTCTAAGACACTCGCTTGAAGTTACAATAAGACCTACCTATAGAGGGATTAAGTGTTTGGAGTACCTATTAGTTGTTAATCGCAGAAGGTAGACGAGGCTCCTACTGTTAAGATTAATCCTGCAGTTATAAGCATAGCGAGATGAATTCTTCTGGGAACAAATATAGTAATATTTTAACATTTCCCTAGTAATGTTTTAAGAAAAAAACTATAAAACCTAATATGGTTAAGCTACAGCATTACTCAATTAAGTATGAATCATAACTGGTAGTTGATTGACAGAGAAGAGGAGAACTCGTCTATATTTGAGTAGATTTCATATATTGCCAGTGGCTCTCCCTAAATATCCTGCCTTCACCAGCACCAGACCTTCTTAGTCAGTCACATGAAGCTACACAGATTCGACCATATATTCTCTGTAGTAAGCTAGACTACACTGTGGTCTGCTAACAGCCACACAACAGCTGTGCTTTCCGCACTGCATCTATCGTTCAAATGCTATAGTAAAAACCTGCTTTGAAACTTCCAAGTCACTTGCAAGCTGTCCTGTTTGAGGTAATACAATACCTACTATGGAATTCTCTACCAATATATACTCGACATTCTACAAGCATCTCCAGATCCGGAACAACTGCAGAGTTCTACTCTATTTCTTACTGTTTAGGATAAGGGTTAAGTAGCTCCTGTGATGGACCGCTTCAGAACCTTTCTATTAAAAGGCCCTACCTACTGTCCACATACCCTGAAGTAGGTTTCATCATAACCTCCAGACTAGCATGCTAGAGTTATTAATATTCTCAAATCCTATTACACATATAAGGTAACATACTTGAGTAATCATACTACATTTCAAGGCCTCCAGTAAACTTC
>NW_003299111.1:465164-470690 GCF_000151645.1 Tuber melanosporum | reverse complement strand
GCCGAAATTCGATAAGTGAAAAAATGTGATCGCTCCTCCGGTATTGACCAATGGTGGGGCAAGAGGAGGGTAATAGACACTACACCTCTAGGCTACAGCTTGTTGCAAGCTGGACTGAGTTGACAGAAGTGATCTGGATATGCTGAGATTCGCACTGAGCATCTTGATTTCAATGAAAAACAATTGAATAACATCCTACTATGTCCTGCAAAACAGGTTACCTAGTGAGTAGACAAGCTGGACTCTATAGATAATTAACACGGTGCCTTTGGCGAGGTAAGACTTGTCCAAAGATGAGGTAGCTCTACCTAGACTGGTGGTCATGCAATTCAGTAATCTGTTCACAAAGTGCTAATCACATTTCAGAAAAAGTCATAACAGCTGAGATGTAGCATACACTAGCTAACTGGTGGTGAGAGTAGTAAACTAAAGGAATCTTAGATAGTATAGTTGTAAATTAAAGAAGTAACAGTTCAACCAGGTATAGTGATAGACCTTCCATGGAATGCTGCCTTTTCCATCAGAGAATTCAATGGACTGTAAATATACCAATATGTTCCCCTCTAGTATAAACCCAACCAGTGAAAGGTATGAAGCGATACATTTTGGTAAAACCACTTAGGTATCAAAACAATTCTTAAAACAAAACATAAAACAAACCCAAGTATCAATGAATACTTAACATAAACTATGCATCCAAGTAATACTTGAAACAAAATATAAATAAAATCAATAACCTACGACCCATACCGGTTACATCCTCTAAAACATAACCAGTATTCGAACAAAGACAACCCAATACTGCTAAAAATTAGAGTCTTCAGGTGGCGTGAAAAGCTCATCTCATGCTAATCTCCAATCACTGGTAGCACTACACCAAAGCTCTATCAACTTTCAAAAGAAACAACTGCATTTAATAAAAGGTACACTGCAGTAGTCACGAATACCAGACTTATAATATACACTTACTCATGCTTTATCACAATCAGGACAGTTGTCTACCAGGCAGACACCAACGAAATCTTCAAATTGGAAAGTATCACAGTGGAACCACAGTAAGACAAACAGCTAATGCTATATCAACTTAATTTCCAAATTGTTACAGCTTGCTTTGCTGTTCTGATGGTAAAAGATCAGTTGATCAGGCTATTGAGAACTTGGTCTCTAGTTTGACTCTCGTGATCACTGCTTTCCAATGCTGACACAGTATAATACCTAAAGCCTATATTTGGTATCTATTTCCACTTGCTAGTACACAGCTTCTGGCTTGGTTGCTGTCGAGGATATGATAATGTAATTCATTGTCAGGTGTTGAATGCTGTCCGGAATATTGGCTCACAACAAATTGTTTACTCTGTCTACAGCATGCTCTAGTCAGTGTAGTTGTTCCTAGCTATTCTCCATCCTATGGTACCCTTTCTCTTTGACTAGGAGTCCATCATTGCCGTACCTAAGATGGTGGTCCCTGATGTTTTCAACCTCTGATATTTCCACTTTTTTCAATAGTTATAAGTGCAGGTTATAAGTGGAATCTTCCTTAAAACTTTGAGTTGTCCTTTAGGTGGAAGCAGTTGACAGTGGAGGCATGGAAAATAGCTGTACTCTGGCGATACATGCAGCCCTCCAGTTGCACTTTAATGTTTTCTTTATGCATCTCGTGGAATTAAACTTTCACAGGTTCTTACTATCCCAGTTGTAGCTGCTTGGTACATCAAACTTTGATAATAATCATGTTCACATGAACTCAAGCATGTCAACTGGTAGAATAGAAACATGGTGGTAGCACTGCTGCAGGGCAGTAGTTGTATTATCGAATTATACACTCTTAACCACATGGAAAACATTTTTCCAGATAGCTATATGGTGGTTTACAAAGTCATCTAAGATGGAAATAGGGGAGTTCTTGAAAACGGTTACAGCAAGGTGGGACTTTTGCCTGTCAGGGATGGTCTTGTATGGAGATATTCCAACAGTGTCGTAGTATTCAGCATTGATTTTATGTACCGAGTTAGGCGAGTGCAGGATGACAGTTAGTCTATCGTTCATTGATAAAATTCTGAATTCCGATCTTGCCCTCACAGAACCAGAGTTCATTACCAGACCCTATTTTTATAGAAGGGGGTGCTAAGTCCAGGTTATTAACTTCAGGTTCAAATATTATCTTGCTGACTGGATCAAGCCTGCTTGAGATATAGATTAAGGAACTTAATCAACTGCAAATCGCTCTATCTCTGGCAGTTTTGGTCCGATTTAGCTGATTCCTTTTCAGTGTTAACATGATTGCCAGATGGTACTTTGTCCCAGCTACAGAGAAATGGGACTCCACAAGCAAACCAACCCAGAACTTTGGTTCTGCCAGGCCGTTAGTTTCATGATCTACAGGTGCAGCTACAACAATGTTGATTTCAAGACATGTTAAAGTCTGTTTCTCGAATCTGGGTGTGAAACAGCTGTCAGCCTTGATAATAATAGACTGTGGGTATCCGTGGTGAGTACATCGATGTCACTCAAGGTTGTTCAAGGTGTGCTTATGGGAGTAGGTAATTTTCCTTGGACAGAGTCCTGTGTAGCTAGAGAAATG
The DNA here is from genome assembly GCF_000151645.1 of Tuber melanosporum. NCBI lineage: Eukaryota > Fungi > Ascomycota > Pezizomycetes > Pezizales > Tuberaceae > Tuber > Tuber melanosporum. Next base: position 468,109 of record NW_003299111.1, on the reverse strand, counting down.
ATCAACCGCTGCCAATATGGTGCCTTAATAGGTGGATTTGTTAAATGGTCTACAGAAATCAATAGCAGAAGATTCAAAGATTTCACAAGGTTACTCGAATGTCAGCGTCTATTCTTCTGGATGTTGGATGCCTTCCTGTTTTGCTTGACACAGTTTACATTATTGGATGAAGTCATGTAGGTTGTTGGTTTATTTGAAGCAAATATACATATTCTGAGGCATCAGGGAGGTTGCGCTACACACTATGCTGCTCGTTGTTTTGGATTTTGATAATGATGTGTTCCTTAATTATTCTATCATTGAATATATGACCCAATGGGATGTATAGACAATATTCACAGAAGCAAATACTCAGATAGACCATTCTATCAGAAATGTTATAGGTTGTGAGATTTGTATGTCTCGAGCTCATGATAGGTTTCAGGTAGATTACATTGTGACGGCATTCTATGACCATAGGCCTTGACAAGGATAAGGTCAATACGTGAATTGTTCATCAGATATCTTGTTTTTCCTTAATGGAAGATGCTCTTTTTGGCTTCATGGAGTCTTCTTCTTCTTCTAACATCTTATCGATATGTCGATAAGGTTCAGGAACTATTAGTGTATGACAGAGACGATAGCTTCACTATTGTATCGTGGTAAGAGTCTACTAAACATTGGTCATGAATCTGTTTGTAGTGATGGGACTGGAGGTGTGGAAGCTGAGGGGTATAGAGAGCAGGTTGGTTCCATATCAGATATATCTTCTTCGAGTAGTTCTTTTTCTTAGTATCGTCTTCAGGCAAGATTTCTAAAGCTAATCAGAGTCTGTATTGCTTCGCTGGCAGGATTCTCCAGTATGTGTGGTTCATCTCCTTTCTTCAGCAGTATCATAGCTGGTGTCTTTGTAGTCCTGATAAGAGGTATATTACTGTCCTCGCTAGCTGTTGCCTAATTTCATTTCAGACTGCTTAAAGGGACAGGTATCAAGGTAAAAGTAGTACCAATAAAAAGTTCATTATTTATGTTCATCAGGAGGTATACTATAGAGAGTGCATATTTTTTTCCATTTGTCATCTGTAATTTTTCCTAGTTCTATTCCTACGACCCTCGACATAGTATAAGCATAGGAAGCGGAAGAAGGTGATGTACTGGTTGAAGCCATTGTAAGTTCATATTGATAGGAGGCATCGTCGGACTGTCATTTCCTCATCTTACCTGGTCAAATATAAGAGTGCTATCCAAGATTGCCTGAATTTGATACATGAGAGACAACTTCTGCTAAATAGTTGGTTCAATCAGTGGTATAGCTAATTTTCATATCTTCTTAGTTGATTTCTCCAATATATCCCGTTCATCTTCTTTGAGTGTATATTGTCGGTTTTCACGGTAATGAGAGGATAGCGGCCTGTAACAATGATAAATGCGTTTTCCATAAGAATATAGTTAAAGGCTGCCAGAGGATCCATTACTGTAAGGACTGCCTTGTTTGTAGTTCTATAGTTCGTCTTTCAAGTAGTGACCTTTCTGCTGTGTAATACAGCTGGTCCCCCCTTTTTACATGAAGGTACATGACCAACCATTGCTCTCACACTAATATTTAAATCTTTAGCAATCACCCAAAGAGGTTCTAGTTTACCATAATCGATAGGTCACATAAATTAGCATTATAAATTAATTCGTTAATGTTGATAAATACTTAGTGATGAGTATTATTCCAAATAAATCTCACAATGCCAGTGAGGTCTGTGAGTAGTACAGTTATAGTTGCATGTAGTGGAAGGAACTGAGAGATGCAGTTGACAAGTCCTATGAATCCCCTGAGTTGATTCCAATTTGAAGGGATCGTCCATTTTATCAAACCTGTATTATTCCTAGTGCAATATATATTTCGCTATCATCAATTACTTGTCTTAGGATATCTAGACACTTCGCAAATATCATATCTTTGTTTCTGCTAGTATAGAATTTGGCTTCTCCCAGGTTAGTACATACTAAACAGATATTTTGTACAAGTTCCTGTTTAGAATTTGAGTAGATGAAGATATAGTCAATGGGTAACCATGCTATGTAGTGTAGCTACTCACTCTGGAGGTTTTCGATGATTCACATAATGGCAGCTAGTACATTCCTGTCACCTTGTAGCGGAACCCAGCTAGTAAAACCTCCTCATGATGTTTTGAAACTGTTATGGTGTTCCCTCTCAGGATTTAACCTTGTTTCAAAATAACTATCTCCTACGTCAATATTCCTTTGTAATCTAGCTCATTGTAATCTATTCAAGATCTCTATTCTGGTCCACATATCAGAGCTTTCCATAACTGTATTCCTATTCCAAACCTGGAGGTCAACTTGGGAGCGTATTCTTTTACACTCTACTTTCAGATAGACAAACAAGTGTGCAGCACTTGGTCCATCAGCTGAGTAAATAATTCCTTATCTCTGGTTCTAGTTCATCCAATCGCACAGTGCATTGTTGTATCTATTAGGTATGCAGCAGGTTGGATGGTTCTTTTGTTAGGTAGGATCCCCTAAGGGGATATGGTAGTTTATTTCCTTAATAGGCCATATTTCATCAGGAATTTGGTATGGGAATATATCAGATGATTTATTCAACACGCATTGAGAACTTGTGGTCCATTCTGCCTCTCTGGACTCTCGACTTGTTACCATGCATAAGACCCTCACCCTCCGTTTCGAGAACAATAAATTTAATGTTTGTGCAGGCAGTATCTGTATAGCACAGTGGTAGACGATCGAAAGATATTTCACACAGAACTTGTACTCTTCGCTTGTGCACCTTTCATATTTTCTCTCTTGCGCATTCTTTCTTACGGGGAGTGGGAAATTGGGCTAACTATATACACATTGGTTGTGGCCACCTATGGCGTACCACAAAACACACTAACAACCGATGTGACAGTCACCAGTGGATCATGATATCCACAAGTGGACATGACAGC
>NW_003299111.1:463905-465014 GCF_000151645.1 Tuber melanosporum | reverse complement strand
CGGAACTTGCGCACAATACGTGGTATTGTGGCAACCGAAACGGCTCAAGCCTGAGGTTTGGAGTTCATTAGCAGAGAAAACAGCCTTACTAATCCGATGTCCTCTATTTACAGTACTATTGAACAAGACTTGTGCCTGTTTACAATTATTCAAGATAATACCTTGTAGAGCCTTAAAGTATTTGATAATTAAAGGTAGTCCGATACTGTTACATTCCACATTGATTTATCCAACCTGTATTTCCTCCTACTTAACACATTGGTTGGTAATAGTATAACTTTCAATTTTGATGGCTGATATCCCTTGTTCGATTGCTTTTCCTTTAGCTTGGTTAGTAGGACAATTCTTTGCCATATTTCTGGTTTTCTCAAATTCAAAACCTTAACCATTCTCACATCTGCACTCTTGGGTAGATTTTGTTTTCTTTTTACAGGATCAAAGTATTTCTTTTTCTGAGTTATTAGAAAGCTAGTTGCGTGGTTCTTTATTAATGCTGGATGATGCCAAAGCTTTCCAGGGTATACTGTCTTGGAGTATAGCATTCTTTGATTCAGCTGTGGCGATTTTAGCTGTGATAATATTGCCATTTGCTTCACCTGATTCTACCTCACTCAGAATGGTAGTATGCATGGCATAATAGAACAATGTCTTTATAATATAACTTAGGATGATTCCCTTTTATATTGGACCATTATATATCAGGATATCAATGGCGACATAAGTGAGTCTTTTAACATGTGCTCCAGTGACCAGATATATCACTTTTAATTTCTTGTATAGCAGGTAGTTTGCGATAGACGATGGAAACTAATCCTTGTAGTATTCCAATACTCTTAATGCTATTAGATTCATGTTTACACCATACTTCTTATAGAATTGGTAGTATTCATCTGTTCCTTTTCCTTGGCAGACTTATCCTATATAGAGTCCCATCATATGATTTGTCACATCTATTTTTCGTAATCCAAGATTGTATGTTAATTCAGTTACCGATTCGTTTAAAGCTTTGCTTTTAATGTCTTTCTCTTCTCCAGAATTTCGGCTAGAGGTGCAGCGTGCACTGGGATAATGTGAGTTGCGTAATCATTCCCGGGCTAAGACCAGATCAG
>NW_003299111.1:461115-462588 GCF_000151645.1 Tuber melanosporum | reverse complement strand
GGACTATGGTTTTTCCCATGACCAGGCCCTAAGATGGGATTTGCCACCCACTCCTAGTAAACATGTACTCTATAGTGTGGTAAAGCGAAAGCCAAATGTAATATCATTCTGGGGGGTTTACTCTACTAGTGTTTTAAGTTGGATGTTAATAAGTTGATCAGAGCTAATTACGGTGACAGACTCTTAACCACTTACAGGAATTAGAAACCTGTAATGTGTGTACAGATGCAAATAGCATTTCCGGAAATGATCCAATGACTGACAATAGACCTACTCTACCGAAGAGCTGGTAGCAGAGGGAAACTCCAGTACTTATCGGTAATGTACTGGAAGGTCGAAGAAGCAACGGTTCGAAACGGTACATGGAAATATAGTTCGTGGAAGTTTGCCTCTTCCACTATAGACTCAACGCATCTTTAAATATAAAAATCTATTTGTGTCATGTATGAATAAAAGTAATCACAGGTATGAAGCGATATACTTTAGTAAAACAACTCAAGTATCAAAAGATTACTTAAAACAAATTAAAAAACAAAAACAAATATCAAGTAATACTTAAAACAAATCAAGTATCTAAGTCATACTGAAAGCAAAACATAAAACAAAAGTTTGTATCAAATGATACATAAAATCACTAAAGTATCAATGTAATACTTGAAAGAATTTCATAAAACCAGACCCAGCATCTAAGGATAGTGAAAACAAAATGTCTACCAGAACCAATAACCTATGCAACTCCGCAGGTTATGAATCGTGAAGAAATACAGGCTTCCTGGCTTCAAACTTCTGTATCGTAACTGATACCAAAGTCCTATGGACAGTACAAGCAATACTTATTGAATACCAGCATGTCTCCACTCTGACACTATGTAACACTGTGCCTTCTGGAACTCAAAAAGTAAGTGGTGGCAGGTTCAGTTATCGATAATTTTATATCTTTCTACCGTTATATGGTTTTTCACATTATTATTCTTTCCACAGCGCTGAGGAAAACTGTGAACTGTACTTCTTGAATGCTTTAAGAGCTTTGCAATTTCAGTATAAGTGAATGACTTGTTTTTGAGTAACACTTTCCCCAATCCTAAAATCTGAGATATGGCTAGTCTTTCCAGAAAACCTGTTTGTTGAGGTATAATAGATCAGCAGGATGTGGCTTGGGAAGGAGATCCTAACTAGTAGGGGTGAAGTAAGCCAAACCTACACTACTACCAGGATCAAGAGACAATAGTGATAGGATGGGTGGTTGACCACAGTCTACACAGTAGAGGTACTGTTAGCTTAGTACTTAAGTTGAATCTGCTATGCCATATATGAGAGGTAGAGAGGTACTATTGAGGAGTAGCGGTTACTCTACACTATGGAGTAACTAAAGCAGTCCATCGGGTAGATACTTTAAATGTTTTCAAAGTTTGACACTGTAGAGTTACGGTATGTTTGTATAAGAGTTACTGTACTTTGATATATTGGTTACCC